>NC_056750.1:846242463-846542463 GCF_019279795.1 Protopterus annectens
GCTGGAAGCCTCTTACAGAAGCAAAGAGAAGACCCAGGGGAAGCTGCAGCAACAGCATGGAGGAGGAAAAAAGCTACGGAGAACTTGGAGGTGGAAAGTGAGAATTGGGAGAAAAATGCATTTAATGTGGAGCTTCAGAATGTAAAGACATATTCCTATGTGATGGAAGGTTCAAATTAGCAGTTTTTAGCTGTCTCTGTGAAGAAGGAAGTAAGGGTGTCTGATGAAGTGGTACAGATAACAGGACTGTCATCAGGAGGGCTTATAGATGATCTTCTGTTAAAAATAATTGAGCAGGATGAGCTAGGGGCAGTTCTGCTGTTTCATGGGGTGAGATGGCAGGTAACTTTTTCAGAAGTGCTGAGGTGAACCAGCCTGGCGATTTGACAGCAGAGAATGCAGCAGCTAAAACTTAAGCAGCAGTGATAGAAAGCAAAACAGGAAGGCAGCATCAAACTGAGCAGGTGCAGATAATGCAATAACTAAAACTTAAGCAGCAGTGACAGAAAGTAAAACAGGAAGGCAGCATCAAACTGAGAAGGTGCAGATAATGCAATAACTAAAACTTAAGCAGCAGTGACAGAAAGTAAAACAGGAAGGCAGCATCAAACTGAGAAGGTGCAGATAATGCAATAACTAAAACTTAAGCAGCAGTGATAGAAAGTAAAACAGGAAGGCAGCATGAAACTGAGAAGCTGCAGATAATGCAATAACTAAAACTTATGCAGCAGTGACAGAAAGTAAAACAGGAAGGTAGCATCAAACTGAGAAGGTGCAGATAATGCAATAACAAAAACTTAAGCAGCAGTGACAGAAAGTAAAACAGGAAGGCAGCATCAAACTGAGAAGGTGCAGATAATGCAATAACTAAAACTTAAGCAGCAGTGACAGAAAGTAAAACAGGAAGGCAGCATCAAACTGAGAAGGTGCAGATAATGCAATAACTAAAACTTTAGCAGCAGTGATAAAAAGTAAAACAGGAAGGCAGCATCAAACTGAGAAGGTGCAGATAATGCAATAACTAAAACTTATGCATCAGTGATAGAAAGTAAAACAGGAAGGCAGCATCAAACTGAGAAGGTGCAGATAATGCAATAACTAAAACTTACGCAGCAGTGATAGAAAGTAAAACAGGAGGGCAGCATCAAACTGAGAAGGTGCAGATAATGCAATAACTAAAACTTATGCAGCAGTGATAGAAAGCAAAACAGGAAGGCAGCATCAAACTGAGCAGGTGCAGATAATGCAATAACTAAAACTTAAGCAGCAGTGATAGAAAGTAAAACAGGAAGGCAGCATCAAACTGAGAAGGTGCAGATAATGCAATAACTAAAACTTAAGCAGCAGTGACAGAAAGTAAAACAGGAAGGCAGCATCAAACTGAAAAGGTGCAGATAATGCAATAACTAAAACTTAAGCATCAGTGACAGAAAGTAAAATAGGAAGGTAGCATCAAACTGAGAAGGTGCAGATAATGCAATAACTAAAACTTATGCAGCAGTGACAGAAAGTAAAACAGGAAGGCAGCATCAAACTGAGAAGGTGCAGATAATGCAATAACTAAAACTTAAGCAGCAGTGACAGAAAGTAAAACAGGAAGGCAGCATCAAACTGAGAAGGTGCAGATAATGCAATAACTAAAACTTAAGCAGCAGTGACAGAAAGTAAAACAGGAAGGCAGCATCAAACTGAGAAGGTGCAGATAATGCAATAACTAAAACTTAAGCAGCAGTGATAGAAAGTAAAACAGGAAGGCAGCATCAAACTGAGAAGGTGCAGATAATGCAATAACTAAAACTTATGCAGCAGTGATAGAAAGTAAAACAGGAAGGCAGCATCAAACTGAGAAGGTGCAGATAGTGCAATAACTAAAACATATGCAGCAGTGATAGAAAGTAAAACAGGAAGGCAGCATCAAACTGAGAAGGTGCAGATAATGCAATAACTAAAACTTAAGCAGCAGTGATAGAAAGTAAAACAGGAAGGCAGCATCAAACAGAAGGTGCAGATAATGCAATAACTAAAACTTATGCAGCAGTGATAGAAAGTAAAACAGGAAGGCAGCATGAAACTGAGAAGCTGCAGATAATGCAATAACTAAAACTTATGCAGCAGTGATAGAAAGTAAAATAGGAAGGTAACATCAAACTGAGAAGGTGCAGATAATGCAATAACTAAAACTTAAGCAGCAGTGATAGAAAGTAAAACAGGAAGGCAGCATCAAACTGAGAAGGTGCAGATAATGCAATAACTAAAACTTATGCAGCAGTGACAGAAAGTAAAACAGGAAGGCAGCATGAAACTGAGAAGCTGCAGATAATGCAATAACTAAAACTTATGCAGCAGTGATAGACAGTAAAACAGGAAGGCAGCATCAAACTGAGAAGCTGCAGATAATGCAATAACTAAAACTTATGCAGCAGTGATGACAGGCAAAAAAGAGAACAGCAACAAATTGAAAGTAATTTTTTTTAAAAAGAAGAGAAAACCAACTAAGAGTCATTGTAATAGACAGGTATTATGTATGGGAAAATTTGGTAACGGTTTTAAAGCTGACAAAATTCAGTCTTTTATGCATATCAGGACAGAAACGTTTTGTGACTTCGCATTTGAAACTGACAGAGTGATGATAAAATTTCTGTAACTGTGTAAGAAAAAGAAGGACATTTATCTGTGGAACAATTATTTCTTTTCTGGTAGTAACTTAAATGTTAAAATGTGTTACTTTGCAGATTATAAGCAATCTCCCCGGGCCTCTACTGAAAATGGACATATATCCAGTTAGACTAGCCCGGTCAAAAAAATGTAAAATAAATAAATAAATAAATTATAACTGATGAAATGGAAGATGATGTTAAAACATGAATGCAAAACCTGTGTGAAACTGTTGATAATAATGTGAAAGTTAGAGGTGAGACAAACTTATAGAATGGAGGGTAGAAGCTGGAAGCTGTTTTGAAATGCGAAAAAAAAAATCTTGAAACACTTGCCAAGTGTTATTTTTGTGGCTGGTCATAGAGGGATGTTAAGGTATTCTAGCCATCCTAAAATCAAGTTTCTTTTGTGGGGGCATTTCTCATTTAATTAATGATTGCGACAAGGTACAATGTAATCAAAGTGGGGAGAAAGGACATACAGCAAGAAGGTGTGTGTCTGAATGTAGGTTGTGTACAAACAAAAGGTACGCTTTTGGATGGATTGTCAATGAAGGGAAAAGGGATGGAAACCATACACAAGGAAGGACGACAAGAGGCTGGGGAGAGGGTGAACTATGTGAATAAGAAAATGTAAAAGTAGAAAAATATAAAAATATGCAGCAGAAAAATGAAGGGAAAGATTGCCTGCAAGAAGAGTGGTGAGGACAAAGAACTGACACTCATATTTTATTTGATGTTTTAGCCAGTGAGAAGTCTGATTGTAAGAATCAAGGATTATTTGTACATCAGCCCAGAAAAATATTCAACTGAGGAAAGAATGAAAATACGAAAATGAAAATGTACAAATATTTCCCCTAAACTTGAAACGAAGGAAAAGCTACAAGTTTAGAGAACTTTCATTAAATACAAATAGTATTAATAACACTCGAAGACGGAGAGAGTTATTGGAATGGTGTGCTAAATGTACGTGGCTGTTACTCTATTAGAGAATGTAAGATATCTGATCAAATATTAATCTATGTGGTGGTTGACATAAAAATTATAATTGCAGGGGACTTTTGATTTAAGCGGAAAATGTAATAAGAAAAGGAAAATATGGAAGTAATAAAATGTGGTAAATTAACTGTGTGGAACAAAATTCAATGGACATATAGAAGTGGTTACTTGGATCTGAAACTAATTAGTTTATATTATCAGAAGGTTGCAGCAGTAGCATTACTGCCTTACAGCAAGAGGTTCTCCTGTTCGATTCTCGGCTGGAGTGCCTTCTGTGTGGAGTCTGCATGTCCTCCCTGTGGTTGAGTGGCCTCCGAAAGACATGCATGAATGGGCGTGCCTTCGCTGAAGGTTGGGCGTCAGGCTGGCAACTCAGCACCATAAAAATCGACTGCCAATCATTAGCGGACCAGAGTTCTGCTGTGGCAATCCCTAACCGGGAAAAGCCGAAAAGATAAACATCAGAAGGTTTGTGGGCAGCAGATGGTGATACAGCTGTGATGGGTTTTTCAGACCATTTAGCAATATAGATGGAGGTGATGGAAGGAATGAAGTCTATAAACATAAGAAAGGGAATAAAAATAATAAATGAGAGATTATGGGATGAATTTGGAGAGTGGAAAGTATTGCAGTTATGAAGTTATCATATAACCATGAAGGATTTCTGCAAAAAGTGGTGTAAATGGTGAAATTAATTTAAAAAGAAGTATAAAAATGTTTGTTTTCAATGGCAAGATAATTTAAGAATGGAAGAGAAAATGAAGTAGAAATGTATTAGAGAATTTAGAGACTAAAACAAAAGGGGTGACCTGTGCCTGTCTTACAGGACAGTCTCTAGCCCGGCCCTGATGGAAAGGCTCTACTCGTAAATCAAACTGCGTGAGGGATGTGTAGAAACGTATTAGAGAATTTATAGACTAATACAAAAAGGGGTGACCTGTGCCTGGCTTACAGGGCAGTCTCTAGCCCGGCCCTGCTGGAAAGGCTCTACTCGTGAATCAAACTGCGTGAGGGATGTGTAGAAACGTATTAGAGAATTTAGAGACTAAAACAAAAGGGGTAACCTGTGCTTGTCTTACAGGGCAGTCTCTAGCCTGGCCCTGATGGAAAGGCTCTACTCGTAAATCAAACTGCGTGAGGGATGTGTAGAAATGTATTAGAGAATTTAGAGACTAGTACAAAAAGGGGTGACATGTGCCTGTCTTACAGGGCAGTCTCTAGCCTGGCCCTGATGGAAAGGCTCTACTCGTAAATCAAACTGCGTGAGGGATGTGTAGAACCGTATTAGAGAATTTAGATTCTAGGACAAAAAGGGGTGACATGTGCCTGGCTTACAGGGCAGTCTCTAGCCCAGCCCTGATGGAAAGGCTCTACTCATGAATGAAACTGCGTGAGGGATGTGTAGAAACGTATTAGAGAATTTAGAGACTAGTACAAAAAGGGGTGACCTGTGCCTGGCTTACAGGGCAGTCTCTAGCCCGGCCCTGATGGAAAGGCTCTACTCGTGAATCAAACTGCGTGAGGGATGTGTAGAAACGTATTAGAAAATTTAGAGACTAGTACAAAAAGGGGTGACATGTGCCTGTCTTACAGGGCAGTCTCTAGCCTGGCCCTGATGGAAAGGCTCTACTCGTGAATCAAACTGCGTGAGGGATGTGTAGAACCGTATTAGAGAATTTAGAGACTAGTACAAAAAGGGGTGATCTGTGCCTGGCTTACAGGGCAGTCTCTAGCCCGGCCCTGATGGAAAGGCTCTACTCGTGAATCAAACTGTGTGAGGGATGTGTAGAAACGTATTAGAGAATTTAGAACTAGTACAAAAAGGGGTGACCTGTGCCTGGCTTACAGGGCAGTCTCTAGCCCGGCCCTGATGGAAAGGCTCCACTCGTAAATCAAACTGCGTGAGGGATGTGTAGAAACGTATTAGAGAATTTAGATTCTAGGACAAAAAGGGGTGACATGTGCCTGGCTTACAGGGCAGTCTCTAGCCCAGCCCTGATGGAAAGGCTCTACTCATGAATGAAACTGCGTGAGGGATGTGTAGAAACGTATTAGAGAATTTAGAACTAGTACAAAAAGGGGTGACCTGTGCCTGGCTTACAGGGCAGTCTCTAGCCCGGCCCTGATGGAAAGGCTCTACTTGTAAATCAAACTGCGTGAGGGATGTGTAGAAACGTATAAGAGAATTTAGATTCTAGGACAAAAAGGGGTGACATGTGCCTGGCTTACAGGGCAGTCTCTAGCCCAGCCCTGATGGAAAGGCTGTACTCGTGAATCAAACTGCGTGAGGGATGTGTAGAAACGTATTAGAGAATTTAGAGACTAGTACAAAAAGGGGTGACCTGTGCCTGCCTTACAGGGCAGTCTCTAGCCCGGCCCTGATGGAAAGGCTCTACTCGTGAATCAAACTGTGTGAGGGATGTGTAGAAACGTATTAGAGAATTTAGAGACTAATACAAAAAGGGGTGACCTGTACCTGGCTTACAGGGCAGTCTCTAGCCCGGCCCTGATGGAAAGGCTCTACTCGTGAATCAAACTGCGTGCGGGATGTGTAGAAACGTATTAGAGAATTTAGATTCTAGGACAAAAAGGGGTGACATGTGCCTGGCTTACAGGGCAGTCTCTAGCCCGGCCCTGATGGAAAGGCTCTACTCGTAAATCAAACTGTGTGAGGGTCACTCACTCCAGGGAACCTAACCTATCTTCTTAAATGAAAAGGTCATGCTGGACAGAAAGATATATCTCCAGGAGACTGACATTTCTCTGGAACAAGCTTCCAAATCACAGAGTCCCTTCCTGACCCTCTTCAAACACAACCTAGATCAATGGATGGGTGACGACAAATTCACTCCTGGGGTGGCACTCACATCCCTCCTGGACAAAGGAAGTCATTATTAACTACCATAGACCCTTAACTCTGTGAAGTTCACTCACCTAACCACCAACAATTGGAGCAACTCGAGTAAATATGGCTAGACTTGTAATGGCTATAGGCATACCTCTCAACCTCTTTGAGCAAGAAATCTTGACAAAGTCATAAATAAAAGTGGGACAAAGGCCAAAAAATCGGGAATATTTTTAAATAAAGGTCTTATAAACTTAGAAAGTTAATAGAATAACAGATTTTTGTATTAACATGAATTTTCTGAAGGGTATGAAATCTGAAACTCTCAAATGCCTGTCATTATTTTCTAACCTCAAACTAATGATTTGCCACTAATTTGCCAGAAAACAGGGGTCCAGGGAGGTAAATAGTGTGGGAAGAAATAGCCAGGGAATTGTTATGGCTAGGCTTCTGTAGGCCCTAGGGCCAATAGCCTAGTACCAACCTATGAAAAACATGAAAAATATGGGATAAAAATACAGTTGAGAGGTATGGATAGGGCTGTTAGCGTAGTAACCTTCTATGAACCTATGAACCTAGGATATGGAAAAAGAGCAAAACATGGGTATTGTAGTACTGCATGTGGGAAACACGTATAAGGGTAAAAAGAAGGGAAATAAGAGAAAGAGAATGAAAAGTAAAAAAAAAAATAGAGAATAAGTCCATAGGTCATATGATCATAGGAGGTTACTAGGCTATTGGCCCTGAGGCCCTTATAAGCCTAGCCAAGAGTTTAGTCCATGTTTAGACAAGTCAGCACCTGATGCCCTGTCCAGCAGGGACATGGGTGGAATCCCAGGGGTATATTTTCTGTTTCCCATCCAGTTATCCAGGTTCCACTTAAAAAGGGGTAAGGAAGTACTCTGCTTAATGGGGAGACGGAGTCTGTTCCATAGATGAGGGAATCTCTAGGACACAAATCTGTCCCGCCAGCAAGTCTTGTTGATGTCACAGACCAGGTTGAGGTCGCCCATGCTGGTTACTCAAGTGGAGCTGGACATGCGGAAGTCCCATCAAGGTGGGGTTCATGATTGCCTTGTATGCCAGACAGAGGTCACTTCTGAGAAGTCTGTATGAAAGTAAGTGGAGGGATAGGGCTTTTAACCTATCTGTGTATGGTAGATGTTTGAGACTCTGAATTCTCCTGGTGAGGAACCTCTGTGGTCTCTCCAGCTCCGGCACGTGCTTTGCAAGGTACATGCCGAAAGGTGCGTTGTACTCAATAATGGGCCTTATAAGGGAATAATACAAGGATGTTGTGACCTCCTTGTCCCTGGATAAGATACCCTTACTTATGAGGAGGGCCATATAAAAGGCTTTCTGTACCACAGAAGCAACATGGCAGTCAAGTGTCAGATTGCTATCAACCTGGGTGCCCAAATCCATCATGACTGATTGAGTGCTTAGGACATTGTTATTAATGTGATAATCTGTGGGGACGTCACTCTCCCCAAAGGGGATGATGATGCATTTTTTGGTATTCAGTTTGAGGCCATGTTTCTGGAACCAGTCATTTGTCTGAGTGATACACTCTTGGAGGATGTTCACATCACTTGGGGAATTGATGACAGCACCCAGCTTGCAGTCAACTGCAAACTTGGTCAGCCATAGCCCACTGGATTTGGCCTGCACCTCAGAAAAGTATATCCCAAATAAAAGAGGCCCCAAGACTGAACCCTGGGGTATGCCGCTTGTTACGGGTCTACTGCTTGAGGTGACTTCCCCTATTTTGACTACGTGGGTTCTATCAGTGAGCCAATTTGCTACCCATCTGGTAACGTACGGATTGATGCCTAGTTGAGTTACAAAATAATTTGAAAAAGATATTATTAGTACTGAATTGGATGAAGTACTTAGGAAAGTAAATGTTGATTCAGTATCAGCCCCAAGTCTTGTAAGGTATGGAATGTACAAGAAATTAATGGACTGGCAAAGAGAGTATTTTGTAAATGTACCGAGTGAACAGTTGAAGGAAGGGCTTCTTTCTGAAGAGCTGTGTATTGGGATATTAAAATGTACAGCAAAGAAAAATGAGAAGAATGAATTAAAAACATGGAGACCCATCCCACTAAATAACACCGATCATACAACGGTTATGAGAATAATACAGAGATTAATGGAAGGAAGGATGAGGGATATTATGGAAGGAAGTACACATGGCACAAAAGGGAAGGGATGTCAAAAATTGTTACTGGTTATGAGAGGAATTGTGGATGATGTTATCAGTAAAGGGGAGGATGTGAAACTTATGCTGGGTGACATCAGCAAGGAATTTGATACAGCAGGACATGATGCATTGGAGGATGTTATGGAGAAGGATGGAGCAGGTAATAGAGTTAGGAGGGTGTGTGTTAGCATATTAAAATAACAGAGTGGGAGAGTTAGTGAAAGGGTTACAGAGTAAAGAAGTATGCATGAAGTGTGGTATAGGACAAGGATGTCCCATGACTAGAATATTGTTTGCATTAGCAACGAATGTGATAGTGAGTGAAATCGCTTATAAAATGAAGGATGCTCAATATGTGATGCCAAAGGAGGTGGTTATTCCAGTAGTTTTTATATACACAAATGATATAGTGGTAGTTGCTAAGAACAAAATATGGACGATGGAAGTGTTGGATTGTTTGAATGGAAGGTTAAAGGAAAAAGAAATGACCTGAAATAAAGACAAAAGTAAGGGCCTGGGTGATGTAAAAACTGGAGGGGCGTATTCTTCAATGAACGAGGTGTCGTTGCTAGGGATAACATTTGGGAAATGATATAGTTATGATGAAATGAGAGGATTTGATAAAATAAATGAAGTATGTCTTTAGTGGAGAATATATAGTTTAGCATTCAGGAAAACATTTTTTTTCCTGGTAAATTCTGTATTATGGGAACATAGCATATATGTCAAATGTTTACATGATACCACAAAAATATAAAAAGGAAATTGTACAACTGGTGTTTTCTTTCACATTGTGCTCGATTAAACGCATTGAAAAGAAGTATGCTGTATATGAAAGAATATGAAGGGCGATTGGGGTTACTAAATCCAGTTGTTTGTACTGCTTCTTTAAACCTGTATAAAGTATTAAAGTGGGTAAAGGAAGGGAACAAGAAATGAATAGTGAGAATGTTGAAATATAAGTACAAAACATTCTGGGAGATGAGGAGAATAAGAAAAAGAGAAACACGTTTAAAGTCAGGAAATCAGTGGTGTTCTAAGACAGTAGACTGCCGAGATGTCTTATAGAGACTGGTAATAAATAAATTACCTATAAAAGGAAATATGTGGTATAAAAAGAAAGTTGAAAGAGTGTGTTTATTTTGTGAGGAGAAAGAGACAACACAGCATATTTTTTTTTTTTGTTTGTTTTTTTAAATGTAGAAGAATGGTGAAATTCTGGAAAAGTGTGAAGACATTTGTTCGAGACTATTAATGACATAAACAATGTAGATATGAATATGATTATGCCTGGATATTATAACAGATATGAATATGATTATGCCTGGATATTATAATAGATATGAATATGATTATGCCTGGATATTATAATAAATATGAATATGATTATGCATGGATATTATAAGAACAAGGAGAAAGAACATGTCAGAAGGATAGATAAGAATTTATTTCATGTAATGGTAAATGGATTTTGGTAGATATTTAGTGAAAATTTAGATAATGAGGACATTATAAGAAATATGATAAACAGTAAACATATATAGATATGTGTATACATGTGCCTGTAAATATGTACTGTTTGTAAATATGTAAATATGTTAATAATGTGGGGTTTTTTTGTGTTTTATAAAATAAAGGACCCCTACTTTTTTCAACAAGTGCCATGGGACCTTTTATATGCACCGGCTCAGACAAATGGGACCTCAGTTTAACATCTCATCCTTATATGACCCTGAATCAGTCCTGTTTATCACAAACTTCTTCCAGGGGCACATACTAGGCAAGAACCTTCAGGCTCCACATCAGCTGCTAGCCCAAACACAGAAAGCCCAGCCATGGCATAGCCCTCTTCTCAATAAAGAACTTTAGGGTTCCACATCAGCTGCTAGCCCAAAAACAGAAAGCCCAGCCATGGCATAGCCCTCTTCTCAGTAAATGTATCCAAAGTCTAGATTAACATCCCAGACTCTGTTAAACAAGTCACAACATAATTAAGGCTAAATTGAAAACACACTTAATTAGCTCATGATTATGCAAATGCTGTTGCTCACCCAGATAGCCTGTCCTCAGTGGTGCCTCTATCTCCCACCTGCATAGCCTCTACTCTGTGATACTCCTATCTCTCACCTGCCTCTACTCAGTAGAACTCCTATGTCTCACCTGCATAGACTCTACTCAGTGGTGCTCCCATGAATCACCTGGATAGCCTGTACTCAGTGGTACCGCTATCTCCCACCTACATAGCCTCTACTCTGTGATACTCCTATCTCTCACCTGCCTCTACTCAGTAGAACTCCTATGTCTCACCTGCATAGACTCTACTCAGTGGCACTCCCATGAATCACCTGGATAGCCTGTACTCAGTAGTACTTCTGTCTCTCACTTAGATAGCCTCTACTCCATGGTACTCCTACCTCTCACCTGGATGGCCTCTACTCAGTGGTAATTCCTTGCATAATTACTTGCTTTATATTATACTGTTAGTAAGTCAAAGTCAAAAGTCAAAGTAAACTTTATTGTCATTCAGAAATCCCACAAGTGCAAAAACTGAACGAAATTCTGTATCTCCAGACTCAATGTGCAGACAACATATAGACTATTTTCACAGACATTTACATGTGTAACACCTGGCTATTACATCACAGACATGCAGGTAGACAGACTAATATTACACATAATTAGAAACACATTTTAACACTTTTTGAACTGAACACTTACTTGCATGAGACTTTAGTATTGCACAGGTACTTGGTTAAGACATTGCATTGATCCTTGCTCAGAAAGAGACATTGAGTATTGCACTGTGAACATTAGAGTATTGCAATATGGACTTTAGAGTATTGCACTATGGTTAATTTATGAATTTGCATGTCAATGCTGTATCTAATCTTTTATATTTTGCTATATTATAATGTAATTAAATGCCTGTGCTATATGCTAAGTATTGTAACAACACGTACTATGTACTAAGAATGTCTATTAATTATGAGTCTCACAATATTATTGTGGAGATTTTCTCCCATCATCTGCTGAAAAAGGGCACTTTGCATACCTGCGCTTTCCTATTTAACAAAAGCAATAACTAAATAAATGTGAGAATACTTCACCCTTATTCTCCTACATGTTTGCTGATTTTTATAGTTAAAAGTCATTACATCCGAACAGCAAAGATATATGGTGATGATGAGCTTTGAACTTCTGCCTGTAGTCATATTAGTTGGTGGCATCATACTGCTTGGAACATAAATGCAAACTTTTTTTTTCCCTAATTATTACCTTTTCAGAGGAAATGTTTCTATCGCTTTGAGATGTGAATTATTCTGGTGTAAGGCCTTTCAGTAAATGATCCTTGCTGTACATTTACAGATGATAGGTAGTAGGACTGAATTAAGTCTGTCTGCAACTTCCCAATGTCTTCAGAGGGAAGGTTTTCTCTTTCTCATGAATGATGTAGAATTAAAATGTGCTTTACTGGTTCCTTAATTTTTTTCTGCCATGTTGAGTGGCGCAGTGGTGCAGTGGTTAGCATTGTCACTTCACAAAAAGAGGTTCTCTGGTTCAGTTCTCGGCTGGGGTGCCTGTGTAGAGTCAGCATGTCCTCCCTGCATTCACATGGGTTTCCTCCACATTCCAAAAACATGTCTGGAGTGTTTCTCCCTGGGCTTCCGCTGAAAATGGTCTCTGTCCCAATTGGACTTTCCTGGTGAATAAATGTTCACCCTCTTTATTTTCTATTTCATATTTAATTATACTTCTGTAACCAGGAAAGTGAACTGGTCCCAAGACATATTTCAGACACAATTCAGGCTACATTGGCAAAAAAATAACAAGTAATAAATGCACTTAGCAATACAAAGAAAAAAACACTGACATAAAGACATTGACAAAGAGTGCATGTGCAACACATAGCCAATGTGTGACAGTGAATAAGTAAAACATTAAGCAACATTTACTAGAATGTATACATTAATAATGCTAACTATATTATGTTAAGTTTAGAAGTTTACTATAAATAATGAATCGTATGCACCCATATTGTATATATATATATATATATATATATATATATATATATATATATGTGTGTGTGTGTGTGTGTGTGTGTGTGTGTGTGTGTATCTATATAATTGCATGTATATATATAGTCCATATGTGTGTGTGTGTATAATGGAGAAGGGGTCCAGATGATAAATCAGCAAGTAAAGGAGTGTAGTATTGCTGAAATTTAATTAATTCTCAAGTCTTGTTGAGTACCTTCGTGAAGTGGACCCTGCTTTTCACAAAATCTCACCAAGACTATACTGATATATAGACTGTATTTATATAGCATATATCATGGACAGAAGTAGGTTATAAAGTTAAAAAAGAGAGAGCTGGATGCACAAGACCCATGATAAAAAAAGTGCCCAATCCTGGTAGGCACACTGGTGCCAGGATTGGAAAAGATGACAGTGTAGAATCCTCAAAATATGGAAACATTCCTACAATGGGGCCAGCCAGCCCCCCCCCCCCCCCCGTTGTAAAAAGAAGTAGTAGTCCACAAAAATCACAAAAAAACTGATGGGTCATAAAGATGATAAAGTGGACTATTGAAGATAAGAAATAAATTATGTATTGTTACTATTATGCAAAAAGCCCAGAATTTCCAGTCAAAAGATATACAAAATGATTAAGAGAGAAATTAGAGGAAAGAAAAATACTTCCACTAGAAAACCTGTCAGAAGTTTCAAATAAACATTTGTATTAATTAATATAACAGATTTGTGAAAAACAGTATGTAGATCAAGAAGCTTTGATCTGTTTGGAAATAGAATCTGAGGAAGTATAGAAATATAAACAACAAAACCTAGAGATTTTTGAAAAGTATAAAAAAGAAATATGGACATGGAAGAAAGAGAGATTTGATATGTGCAATATATATGCAAAGGAGGAAGTCAAATTAATCAATATAAAGAAGGCAGCCCCAAAGATATCAGAAGAGAAATACAGGCAAAGGCATCCAGATATGAAAAAAATTCACAATAAAAAATAATATCATAAAGATGGAGCGTAGAAAAAAAGATTAGTAAAGCAGAAGTTAAAGAAATAGAAGTTGAAGTTATGGAGTGCCTGCGAAGTGAAGGATTTAATGTAGAAGGTCTAACATAGGTTACATCACAGCATGAAGGATTGAGTCCCCAAAGTAAGGACAGGTAGGAAGATCAGGAGACATCTGAAGAAGAAATATGGACATGGGAAAGAAAAAGAGATTTAATATGGTGTAATATCTATGCAAGGGAGAAAGCAAAACTAATCAATGCAAAAAGAGCAACACCAAAGATATTTGAAGAGAAATACAGGCAAAAGAAAATCTTACAATACAAAAATAAGAAGACAAAGAGGAACAGTAGAAAAGGAGATCAGTAAAGGAGAAGTTAAAGCAGTGGAAACTTAGATTATGGAGTAACTGCAAAGTGAAGGATCCAGTGTAGAAAATGTAATTCAGGATAGAGCAATGGATATCCAAATTAAGGGGAAACCAGTGGAATAGGAAGTGAATGGTCAGGTGCTATATGAAGATATTTTGGAGCCTTTCACAGGAAACCAGTATAAACATTCACTTGAAGCTGGACAGCAAAAGAAAGAAGCAGAAACTGTGTGACTGCAATGTTGAGGAGTAATAGGCCAATGGGTTCCCATATGACAGAGCAATGGATGGCACAGGATGAAATTGAAGAAAATGTGCCACAGGAAGATGCTATAGAACTTTCTATAGAATGCCCATAGGAAATGGAAAACAAAAAATGTGCTCTCAGTTTAGAAGAAAATGAGGCAAGATAAGAGTTGCTTCATTTAATAGACACAGACATATTCAGATTAATGAAATAAATAGACTGCAGAAGGTCAATAAAACCCAAAAGTCAGAAGTTTGATTAAGCAAATGAGCACAGTAATTAGGACTGTCCATAGAGATCCATGCAATATAACAGAAGTAAACAGGCTATATTACTGTGCAGCTAAATTAATAACTGATAAAATTCTACCACAAGAACACGGGGTAGTGAGAGAAAGGAAGGGAAGAAATTGATTACCATCATGGAAATATCGAATGGAGAAAACTATAAAACAATTAAGACAAGAAGTGTCACTGTTAGAAGAATATAGAAGAGGGAACAGATCGACAAAAATATTCAGAAATATACATGTGATAAAAGCAATGCTCAATATTATTACAGACCAGGATCTATCATGCACTATTGCAAATATCAAACTAAAAATCTCAGCACAGGTGGAAAAACTTAGAAGATACACAGATAAATATAAAGGAAAAGTACAAAATAAGCAATTTATTGATGACCCAAAAAAGTTTTATAGAAAATTGGGAAACAAGGTAAAAGGAATTGAAAGACCACCAAAAAAGAAGAAATAGATACATTTTGGAGAATTATTTATGAAGATCCTGTGCAATATAACAAATATGCCTAATGGATAGAAATAAAAGAAAGACTGAGAAGTTTAAAGGTACAGGATATGAAATGGGATGAAGTAACATCCAGAGAGATTGAAACAAAGTTAAGAAAAGCCTCTAATTGGAAAACCCCAGGCCCAGATGCAGTACCAAACTTTTGGTTAAAAGTATTAACATCTTTGCACGAAGATTTAGCCATGAGTAAGAACTATTCATATCCACACTCCAAACAGGCACTAACCTGGCTAACAACTGGAAAAACAATGCTTCTACTTAAGAGTGAACCTGCAAGCTACCCAAAAAATTGTAGACCAATAAATTGCCTTCCGACGACATATAAACTATACACTGGAATTAATGCTGACAAAGTTTATAGTCATTTGAAAACTCAATTATGGCAGTAGAACAAAAGGGCAATAAAAGAAAGTCATATGGAACAAAAGGTCATTTGCTTTTAAATAAAGTCATAGTGAAGAACTATGGCATGAATTGACTACAAAAAAAGCATTTGATAGTATCCCACATTCATGGATAAAAGAGTGCTTAAAAATAATTAGGATACACCCTACACTAATCGATTACATTACAGTGACCATGAAACAGTGTCAGACTACTTTGCAATTAAGCCATGATAAAGGACAAATTATTACCCAGGGATAAAAATGCAAAGGGGGATATTCCAGGGTGACTCTCTGTCACCACTGCTATTCTGCCTTGCCCTTCACCCATTAAGTTGTCTACTGAATAGCTTAGGTTATGGCTATAATTTGGCTCCTAGAAAACAACAAAGTGTAAAGATTTCTTATCTTCTCTTTGTCAATGATTTAAAACTATATAGCTCATCAAATGAGGAACTGAAAGCACAACTGCAAGTTGTCAAAACCTTTTCAGATGATATAAGAATGTCACTTGGTCTTGATAAATGTGCAAAGCAACCTTTAAAGCAAGAAAACTGCAGCACCAGGACAACATCAGTTTGGGACAAGAATGTGATATAAAAGGACTTGAGCAAGAGGGAGTGTATAAATAGTTGGAAATTGATGAAGGATCAGCAATCAAACATGAACAAATGCAACTAAAACGTAGTAAGGAATACTTTAGAAGACTTAAATTAATCCTTAAAACAGAGTTGACATCTAGGAACAAAATCCAAGCTATAAACCCAGTTGCTCTTCCTATCCTACCTTACAGTTTTGGAGTGATTGACTGGCCCCAAAACATGTTGTATAAACTAGATAGGAAAACAAGAAGGGAGCTCCATGCTCACCAAATGATTTATAAAAATCAGTGCATATCAAGATGATATATTCCCCATTCCGAAGGAGGGATGGGCCCTCTTGAAATTGATTACATGTATAGATCTGCAACCATGGGACTGCACACATATCTGATGACCTCACAAGACCCAAACGTAGTGAAAGTTTTGAAACATGAGGAGAATAAATCTAAGATGTCTTCTCTGCTTAATCTAGTGGAAGCTTATTGGCATCAACAAGGAATGGAAATCAAACCAGAAATAGATAAATATCAGGCAGCGATTGAATGCCCCAAAAAACAAAAGAAAGAATATAAGGTAAAGGACCAGATGAGAAGGCAATAAATGTGGAAAATGCATAAATATAGTTGCATGTATAGAAAACTTCTGGAAGAACCTCATGTTGATCAGGAATGAATGCAAGAATGGTTAAGGAGAGACAGATTCAAACCAAGAGATGAAATGTTAATATTGGCGGCCCAAGATAGTGGGCTACGTACTTGTTGGTTTACAAAGTCCATTGAACATGTGGGAGAAACAGACAAATGTAGGTTTTGTAAAACTGAATTGGAAACTGTCACACACCTCATTGCTGGCTGTGACATACTAATGGCAGAAGGACTGTATACTGAAAGGCAGAATAATGTGGCAAGGCTGTAGCACTTGGGATTGTGCAAACATTATGATACTGACGTGGCTGAAAAACACTGGAAACATGAACCACAAAGCATCATAGAAAATGATGAAGTTTACATCACATGGACTCACCCATTGCCAACAGTTCAAAAGTTAGATGCTAGAAAACCGGATATAGTGGCCCATGAAAAGAAGACAAAAGTAGCATTGATCATTGAAATTGCCACACCCAGTAACTACAGTGTATTGCATACAGAGAGACACAAAATCATAAAATATCAGGATCTGCAGGCAGAAATGGGAGCAATGTGGAAGAAAGATACCCAGACAGTTCCAATATTAGTAGGAGCAATGGGTCTTATAAAAAAGAATCTACAATCAAATTTAGATATGTTACCAATACATGTAACCTCATACGAATTGCAGACTGAGTCATTACTAGACATATTGCGGGTGCTGCCAAGAGCACTTTTGGCTGACATCAAAGACTGAAGCAATATTAATTTCATGAAATTTAATCGTACTTTGACTTAGGAATGGGGTCCATTCCCAATCATGGTATTAGAATCCCAAAAGATTTGGAGAAATTAAAAAAGTCATTTAGGTGGTTTGAGACTTTGATCCTTGCAAGAACAGATTTTCTGATATCTGCCTAAGCTGCATTGTATATATGATGTGAAAACCATGAACAAAGCAGTGATTCATTCCATAGCTCTATATATTTTGAAGTATATGAACTGCTGGGTTCTACTCCAGCTGAACACCACCTGCTGTATCTGCGTGATTGGTCGTTCTACTGCCAGAGAACTACATACCCTTTATATCTATTTACAGTCACATAAATATGCTTCTGATCATGTAAGAAACTCATATGCTTCCAGCCTTGGCAAATGCCTTGTTTCAGTCATGGTTGCCTTGCATCATTTGGCTTGGTTTTAAATATCCAGTTGTGTCTACTATAATATTTGCCATTTAATGCATGAGCAATAATGCTGTCCACCTAAAAAAAATCATCCACAATGGAAACTTTCTCATTGCTTGAATCTTTAGGCTTATGTTTTACAATCGCTTTATGTTTGCAGTTGTGTTGTTAGCACTGTTAAATGTATATGGTGTGGATCCATAGACACAGTGTCAGTGGTGCAGGTAGCACATTCACCTGTAGTGCTGAAAGAGCAGAAGGTTGCTGGTTCTATTCCCACTTCAGATGACTGGATTGTTGACACTGTAGTGAAGTATTAAGGGGGTGCTGCACTCCTTTGTGTGTTATACTTTGATTGAGACATTAAACTGAGGTCCCATCTGTTTGAGCTGGTGGAAGGTGAATGTAAAATATTCAATGGCATAAACTAAAAAGAGTAGAGGAAGTTATCTAATGCCCTGACCAAATTTCCCCAAGTAATAGTGTCAGGACAACCTTATTTGTCCCCTAAAAATTGACCACCAGCCTAACGGGACCAAACTGATTAACAAATAACTGCTTTGTTTTTGAATAGCAGGATCACAAAACCAGTTATGAAGTTTCTTTTTTAATAGTTAGTAATAACAGCAAATGTAAGGCTAGCACTATTGAAAGTATGTAGTTTGTTTTGATCTAAGATAAGAAATCCTAGGATATTTAGTCCTGAGACAATGAATCACAGTCTGACAACCAAATGACCACACACATTAAATGACTCTGTATTCTATTCACCACAGATGACCACACACTACAGGAACCCACTCATAGAGCAACCATATGGATTACCCAAGAGTAAAACATTGAAAACATGACAATAAGCATTTTTGCAGGCGGTAACTCCCTCACTACATACCTCATGCGAGTGCTGCACCCCCAACCCCTTTCCTGTTTGTACATACCAATACTAATACTGCACAAACATAAAAAAGAAGTAAAACTGCCAGTAAGGAATGATAAAAAAATATTATTATATACTGCTGCAGGACAAACACAAGCCAAACCCTAAATATTCTGGGCCTCATTTAATAAACTCCTAAACCTTGGCACAACAACCTAACCTACTACAGCAATGTCACATCAGAGCAAAACCACAGCTTCTCAATTTAACTCTCATTTCATTGAATCTGTAGCCTCCTACTACCATCAACAACCTACCACATTCAACCCAATTGACCAAGCACCCTAACCATTTCTCCTTCAAACCAGGCTCAACTTCTTCTATCAGGAAACTCTTAGGAAAACTAAAACTCACTACTATAGCCCCTGACAAGCTTCCCTAAGAATACACAGTAGCTTACCCTATTTCCATCCTAATCAATCACTCCGTTAAAGAAAACTATGCCCCGCAACTCTGGAAAAAAATCCTTTGTTGTCCCCCTACATAAAGACCTCTCCACAGAATTCTCCTTTTATAGGCCCATAGCAATTCTGTCACCACTATTAAAATTCTTGAGAAGTTTATCCACTACTGAACTAGATCCTTAAATACAGCCTCCTCTCCCCTATACAGCATGACTTTAGATCCTCTCAGAGCACTACTGTAGCATTGCTAGCTTTCACTAAAATAATTAACCAAATTAGAAACTCTGATAACCTGATATCCATACTTTTTCCTCTGATGCTGTCAACCATCAAAAGCTCCTACATAAACTTACCTAACTAGACCTGACAGACTCTGATCTCCACTAGTTTCATAACTACCTACCAGGTTTCGCGCTGTAAAATGGCAGAATGGCTATTCCTCCTTCCTTCCCATCTCTGTTGGAGTTCCCCAATGTTGTATACTATGTCCCCTACTATTCAATCTATCCATAAATGACTTGTGTAGGCATGCATCAGTTGTCCAATATGCAGACAACTCTAGTGTTATCTGCTCAGAAGTTTACCTATTCCGAACTTAAGCAACAAACCCTTTAATGTACTGAAACCTGACTGGAGAACTCTCAATCCCTAAAAATTAAACTTAAGTTATTTACCCTGAAACAGATTAATGGTCATAAAAACCTCTTCTCTATAAGCTCAAGAACAACATTAAAATTGAACTTGTATCACCAATCAAACTATTAGAGATCACCATAGAAAACCAATTGAAATTTCACCAACATATTCTCAGCTAAAGCGCCTTCTGCGTGGAGACATGCGTGAATGGGCATACCTTCGTTGAAGGGTGTGTGTCAGGGCTGGTAACTCGGCACATAAAAATCAACTACCAATCATTAGCGGACCAGAGTTCCGTTGTGGCGACCCCTAACCGGGAAAAGCCGAAAGACGCAGCATTCTGCAACTAATAAAAAACATCAAAAACTAGGCAGCTTTTATAAAGTTAAATGTTTCCTAAATGATTCAGCTTGAACAGCTATATCCACAACTTACCAACTCCTGACCTCTCTAGATGCCTTTCCAGTACTAACAAACATCTACCACAACATCTGAATGATATCAATGCTATAACAAAAGTCCCATGTTTGCTGCAAATCTCCCCATAGAACCTACCACTGCCTATCTCTGAAAAACTAAACTGTCTTGAACACGCACACATACACACACACACTCACTCACTCACTCACTTATGCCTAACTACTTATAATACAAAAACTACCACACAAACCAAGCCAAATCTTACTGCTTTCAGCTCCCCTGCTTTCCAGGTAGAAACTTACTGCTGACAAATTGTTACTTACCAATACCAAATAAAAAACATGTAGGGGATATATTGTACTCCAACTGTGTCTCCAAAAGAAAATTGGAATATTCTGCCTGCATCACTAAGACAAAATTAGCAATCGAAATCCTTTTAAAGCTGAAGTCAAAGAGCACCTTACAAGAACATGGCTCTGCTCTTGAGATACACCAAGATAATAACACATAAAAACATGCGCTTACCTGCCATACTAGCTATGTTAAAAATTTCTACATATGTAAAAATCCTGTTTTAATTCCATAAACCACACTACAAATTCATTAACATTACCGTGTTCTACTATACAGGTAGTAAGCACTATACAAGTTTTTATCTATTATTGCATTGTGTGGCTGTACTATAATGCATTCTGCTTTGTGAGTGTACAATGTCTTGTGCGACTTTTTCTGACCAGACCTCATCTGAAAATGGGTTATCTGCCCAGTCAGACTTTCCCAGTAAACAAATCAAGGAATAAATAAATACAAACTGTATGTAATTTGATTTCACATTTTCTCTGCTTGTATTATCTAACCGTGAAATAGTGCCTCTTATTGATTGGGGCTTGTGATCACCAACAGCATTCGAAAGGAGACACAGTCAGTTGGAGACTGAACTGTCAGTCACCCAGTGGGTCCATGATCTGATGTGTTTTTTTCATTTGTTCACATGGATAGATTGGCTTCATTTTTGAATATCTAGGCTATAATAATAGTTGCATGTTTCTTTCTGAATGTTTGATTCATTGTGACAATTGTATTTCTCTGTCCCACCTTCCTAACCTTTTTTCCCACATTCTCTGAAATCAGTCTTCCTGTTTCACACTTTCTTCTCACTTATTCTTTTGGACTTATGTATCCTACTTACTTCTCTCTCTCAGTTTTAATAAATACTATCAGACATACATATTGTAAATATCAGCAATGCTTTCAAGTTTTTAGGTCTTCTTTCCACATTCTTAACACGTACCCTGGGATTCAGAAAAACATAATTCACTGTACAATCCTATTGCTATCAGGACTAGTTAGTGCATTTTCCAGGAGTGATTCCAAGACGAGTGCAGCGGAACATCAGTTTAATGCACAGCCAGTGTGCTAGAGAACGCCACATGTACACATGTAAATATAGTAGTCCTGAGCATAGCTTATGCAGATTTACAGTCTTGTGATAGGATTCACCCAATGAGTCGAAGGCAAAAGCAGTGCTAGTTGAACTGCAGCAGGTAGACACTGTAAATCTTTGTGTGTGTGTGTGTGTGTGTGTGTGTGTGTGTGTGTGTGTGTGTGTGTGTGTGTGTGTGTGTGTGTATGTGTGTGTGTGTGTGTGTGTGTGTGTGTGTGTGTGTGTGTGTGTGTGTGTGTGTGTGTGTGTGTGTCTGTGTGTTTTGTTTATGTGGGTCTGGCTGTATTTAGGATTGCCAACTTTTCATGTAAAAAATTCTGGACATGTACACTGTGAAAGCAAAAATGCATGTAATTTTGGTACCCAAAATGCAAAATTTTGCTTAATAATGTTTGGAACCATTAGTCTCTCGCTCTGGCATTATTTTTCTTAATTGTAACTTACATTTCTTACTTTTTTTCTGGCTATAAACTGTAAGATTTTGTACTTACACAGCCATGGAACAACAAAACATAGCCATGGGTATGTTTTTTCCTGCAAAATCTCATTTCTACAAAAAATGTCCCACATTGGACATTTGAGAAGGTGGCAAGTGGAAACCCTAACTGTTTATAACTCTGCATCCCGTTACTGGACATGTCATATGACCTTTTTGTGCTTCGTTGAGTAGCTGAAAGTACTTAATACTTTATTCTGCTTAATACTGAAAATGTATTGTCTGCTGTCAGCTGGCGCCTGTCAGGAATTTGATGCTGAAATCATCTTGCTGTAGGATGTGGGTAAAAGTGTGCAGATAATCTTCATGAAGATGTACAGCCTAAACAAAGCTGATTGACAAAATACCCAATAAATGTATTGAAAAGGATCACTGGAAAACATAGGACGGGGTGGACACAACAGAAGGAGCCTGAAAACTGGCGGTACTTACGTATTATCTCAACCAGAATTTCACGGGGGAGAAAATCGCATACCTGCACACAAACAACTGCCTGAAGCACTTTAAACTGCTGCTCATAGTCCTTACTAATGGGCAAAAAGTTAATATTACTTTCAGAAATGGCAGACATTAAAATATTACATGGCGTACCCACCTAGTAACAGCTGTTGGCCTCTTCGTACACAGGGATGTGTTAGGGACGTATTCTGCTGTTTTACAAGTCGGCAGTGAAATTCAGGGTTTACACTTGTATTTGTATCGTGTCATATTTAAATGTATGGCATTTCTGAAAGTAATGTTAACTTTTTGGCCATTAGTAAGGACTATGAGCAGCAGTTTGAACTGTTTCAGGCACTCATTTGTCTGCAGGTATGCGCTTTTCACTTGAGAAAGTGCTGGCAAAGGTGTGGAGTGGGGTCCGCCTATGAGAAAAATGGAAAAGTTATATTTCTGCTCAACGGCCATTTCACGAAGTGTTGGGAAAGTACAACGGGAATTTTAAGTATAACAGAAAGGGTAAGAAAGAGCGTAACTTTACAGAGCCTCTTTCAAACATATAACGGATCGCAGTTCCCCTGCTTTTGTGGTCAGTTTGGTACAGCAGAAGGTTCTATGCTGTCTGTCTTTTATAACAACGTGATGGATGATAAATGTTGTTCCTTCCGAGGTCGGTTGACAAACTCCTGTTTCTGTTTCTTCCTCCTGATCCTGTTGCACAAGCAAAGTGATCAAAAGGTAATTAGGAGTTTATATACCCCGTTTTACTTAAACATGCAGTCCTTTCATGCAAACAGTAGGAATTACGCAATGTTAGAAATCTGGTTGTGATAATACGTAAGTACCAAACTGGCATATTAACAATTACCCCCAAAAAGTGCACAATGTCACAAGACAGTAACATTTAAAAGAAATATTATGTAGAAAAATAACAAAGTAAATCATTTTGCTCAATTCACTAATGGTGAAATGGAAACTGATAGTACTTAATGGATGCAAAATTCTGGAAAAAAAAAGATGCTGGGTGAGCTGATGTTAGGTGACTTCAACCAAATTATGTGAAGGGGGCCTAGGTGTTAAAGACTCACAAGGTTTTTACTTCATTGAAATGTGCACTTGTCTTTCACACATGACAGCAGAGCCTCTTTCAAACATATAACGGATCGCAGTTCCCCTGCTTTTGTGGTCAGTTTGGTATAGCAGAAGGTTCTATGCTGTCTGTCTTTTATAACAACGCGATAGATGACAAATGTTGTTCCTTCCGAGGTCGGTTGACAAACTCCTGTTTCTGTTTCTTCCTCCTGATCCTGTTGCACAAGCAAAGTGACCTCTTCAAGAGGAACCTTGACGATTGGATGGGAGAAAGGAAATTCACCCCAGGGATCACGTCAGTCGCCCTGCTAGACAGGGGTCCAGGAAAGTAAATAATGTGGGAAGAAATAGCCAGGGAATTGTTATGGCTAGGCTTGTATAGGCCCTAGGGCTGATAGCCTAGTACCAACCTATGAACCTATGAACCTGTCCAGTCCTAGGCTCCTAGCCAAAGAGAATAATTATCCTGATACTTTAAAACTCTAAGCAGTTGACAGAATTCTGTCTCACACACATGCACACATGCATGGACGCACACACACACACACATATGTACAGTTGCACACATATCTAATATGAAACTTTATTTTAATTGCTAGTGCTACTGACTGCAAGGCTGTACTCAAAGTCCCAGAGTCTACCCAAAAACACATTCCCTGGCCTGCAGACAAGCAGGGGCATTGTTTCATGGTGTAACAGAAACACCTAACCATATTTTTGTTGCATGCATATTGCAAACTTAACACTTACAGCCTCCAGGAAGGGCACACAAAATATTGGTTAATAATATTTTTTTCACACACAGTTTAGCAAGGGGAAACAAAACAGTCAGTTGCAGTTCAGCCTTGTTAAAATGGAGGAAAACAAACTCAGGAGAGAGGACACTTGTTTTAGCTTTTCTTACACAAAAGTTAGAAAACACTAAAGCACTTCTTTCAGAGAAATGAATAACCAAATTTAGATCAATAGCCCTTAGCCATAGCACTGCCCTTACTGGCTGAATTTTCTAGTCAGTATGTCTAAACTATAGAAAAGTTCCCTTGTTTACATACAGGATCAGATGCAGTCTAAACACACTCTTTGACATAGTTCCTTTAGCAGTCTGCAGCTAGGATATACATACTTAATCAGCTTTTAGTATATATCTTTGAGGTCTCCTGAAAATTTGCAGATAAACCACTCTGTACCCTTTACAGAAAAGAAGCCGGTCGCTCAAGGCAGGATCAACAGTTCTTCTAGCACAGTTTAGCTAATCTGCTTAACAATGAAGGAAATTTGCTGAAGTATATATATATATATATATATATATATATATATATATATATAATCCAGTAAGCAAAACTTCATAGTTTTTAGTTCTGCTATCAGCAGTTTAGCAAGCACAGCTTTCCTTTTACTAATCTTGCATTTTACAATACCCTACTTTTAAATATATTCTGCTGATGAAAATTTACAATTTTACAAATAGCACTTAGACAAATCATAGACTCCTTCATCCACAAATTGATAATTTGGTATGGAAAAGATGTAACTGCTTGTACAGTAAATTAATAATTCGATAAGTAAAAGGTGTGACTGCTTGAAGTAAACATGGCACAATGGGATTGGCCTGGATCCTTTTCACAGGTCTCTAGTGTACTACGAGTGTTAAATGACACACATCCACTGCACTGCTTACACCAGCTGCACTCACAGTTTTGGTCAGCTTGCTTTTGCTTCAGTTATTCCTGCTGCTGGATGGCCATCAAATCTCCTGCTCTGACTGCAGTTGGGTTGTAATATTTACAGTTACATTAGCATGCTGAATGACTGAGTGCTCTCCTATTACTAGAGGTTTCTGGGGCTTGCTCCTCTTTTGTTATAGAAGTCTCCTCTGAGGTTCTAAAGCCATCCAGTTTTAAAGATGTCTCCTACAAGGTCATCCTACTATCCTAACACTTCAAACAAATATGTACCAGATCCATAAACTGTTAATGTTAAGTTGTCAATCTCGCCTTCATTCTTACTGGATGGGTTCGGAGCCGATCCTCGGCTCCAACTCGGCCACTTACTAAAGCTCGAGAGCTAATTTTACCGGCTTGAGGCAACCCTATATGCCATGATGCAAGGCGATAACTACCCAGATCACGTTTGCCGCTTTCGCTTGTGAGGTGCAATTTTTTATTTTATTTTATTTATTTTATTTTACATTTGTTGACCAGGCTAGTCTAGCTGGAGATATTTCCATTTTCAGTAGAGGCCCGGGGAGAAAAGCTCCACAGAGGTAAATACATGAAAGAAAAACAGCATAAGTAAAAATAAAAATTAGTAAAAAATTAGTAAAAAACTAACAAACTCTACAATTTAAAATTATTACTACATGAATTAAATACTACCAAACACAGTAACAGTTCAAAATAGTATTACACAAAGATAAAATACTTGTCTGAGAAAGATAACAAGGATAGGAGATAAGAAAAAGAAGACAAAGTAGAGTACTAGGAATAAGGTAAGTTAATAAGGGATTCGTTTTGGAAAAGAGAACAAGTTAAGACAGTTAACAGGCAAAGAAGCATTAGGAAGATGAAGAAGGAAGAGAAAAAGAAAGCCAAGCGGAGGATAGTGTCACACAAGGAGTAAGTGTTTTAAAGTTGAGTAGTACAAGTGGAAAGTTAATCAGGTTTACTACAGGAACAAAGCCAGTGATTTTGGAAGTACAGTTTAATATTTTGTTTGAAGAGAGGCAATGATGTAATCATTGTTATGTTGCTAGGTAACAAATTCCATTTTGTACCTACTGAATTGGTGAATAGGGAGTCACCAGCAGTGTTATTTGATTTTATAGAACTAGCCAAGAGTTACTAGAAGAGCGGAGGCAGTTAAGATTGTTATAGGGGATTAAGAGTTGTGAGAGTATAGGGGAGTTATTTGGTTGGTACAGTATTTTATGGGCAATAGTGAGTTGAGGGATTGCAAGATAGTTCTGAAACTCTAGCCAGTCTAGTAGTTTCAGGTTAAGACAGTGATGGGTTCTGTAGGGGTTACGGTGGCAAGCGGGCAATGTTATTATAGCAGGTTGCCAGTTTGTTGAGGTTGGTTTTCTTGAGGTTGGTAAGGATGGGTGAAGCATAAAGGAGAGTAGATATAAGATGGGAGTGAGCAATCCTAGTTCTAGTTGATGGCGTAAGAAATGGTCTAATTCGATATAAGGATCCTATTTTTCTGTTGACTAGTTTTATGGTTTTGTTAATGTGTTGGTTGAAAGAGAGATTATTGTCAATGGTAATTCCTAAAAGTTTAGTTGTAGATTCAGGTGAGATGACAGTGGCACTGTTAGAAGAGATGGTGAAGTTTAAGGGGGAGGTCCTGGAAGTGGGAGTGAAGAGGAGAAGTTTAGTTTTTTTAGCATTTAGTAAGAGGGACCGACTGGAGAACCATGCTTCTACAGTATTAAAGATTTGTTGAGTAAGAGAGATAAGTTCTGGGGTGGATGATGCTGAGCAGATGAGCGTAGAATCATCAGCATATTGAATGCAGGTTGCTTGAGGGATTATTGTTTGAAGATCATTAATGAAGAGGGAAAAGAGAAGTGGGCCAAGAATAGAGCCTTGTGGAACTCCGATAGAAACAGGCAATAGAGAAGAAATGTGGTTATTCCAAAGAACTGCTTGTTTTCTGTTTGTAAGATAGGAACTAAACCATTTAATGGCTGGGATATCAAAAGAGAGGGATTCAAGAGTAGTAATTAATAAAGAGTGGTTGACCATATCGAATGCTTTAGAGAGGTCAATGAAGAGAGCAGAAGAGAGTAGGTTATTGTTACGGTTCTGATTGATAGTGTCTACAAAGGAGAGCAAGGCAGTAGTAGTACTGTGATGTGGTCTAAAGCCATGTTGACAGTTTGCTATTATGTTGTGAAGAGAGAGATATTGTACAAGTTGATGATGGATACATTTCTCCATAATTTTAGCCAAAGGTGAGAGGAGAGCAATAGGTCTATAGTTAGAGTAGTCTATGGAGTTTCCACCTTTATGAAGTGGGATAATATGAGAGACCTTCCAGATATCTGGGATGGTTCCTTCTTTGATTGTCCTATTTATGAGAATAGATATAGGGTATGCGATAACCTTGGCAGCCTTTTGAAGAAAAAGTGAAGGGAGCTTATCAGCAGAGGGGGTACATGGTTTTAGTTTGAGAAGGAGTCTGTATATGTAAGACGTAGAGATAGGTTGTAGAGAGAAGTTAAAAGAAGAGTTTGTTAGGTTACTTGGTGGGTAGAAGTTGTTGGCATTAAATTTTTAGCTAGAGCTTGTATAGTTTCAGTGAAGAAAGAGTTAAAAGCATCTGCAGTTTGTTGAGGGGTATCAGGGTCAGCATTAAGTGGGGAAGGTGTTTTGGAAGTTCCTGGGGAGAGGAGTCTATTGACTGAAGACCAGAAATGTTTAGAATTGTTAAGATGAGTTTGTTGTAGTTCACAGTAGAATTTTTTTTATCAGTTATTATTGCCTTTTTAGTTAGATTTCTAAGCTGGCGGAAGTGAAAAAGATCAGGGTTATTTCTATGGGATCTCCATGTGGCCCAGACTTTATTTCTAGTGAGAATAAGTTTTTTGGTTTCATGGGAGAGACAATGGGCTGTATTAGATTTCATTCTAATAATACGTTCAGGAGCATGTATGTCAAGAATGGATAAAAAAGTTGTGTTAAAGTATAATACTGCATTTTCAAGAGGAAGTGTTTTTAAGGGGTTCCAGTTACGTGCACTAAGTTCAGTCTGAAACAGGTCTAAATTAAAATGTTTGATAGTGCGTATTTTTCTTATAATTGGGGGGTTTACACAATCAGCCTTTTCCCTTGTTATGAAAGTTAAGGAGTGATCACTGACATCATCTGGCAAGGTTCCTACTTTGTAAGTATTTTTGACTTTGTTTATAAGTATCCAGTCTAAAATGCTTTCTCTATTACTATGTTTGTTGAGCCTAGTAGTTGAGGTAATGGTTTGGGTAAAACCATGAAGGTTGATATGAGATGAAGGATTTTCAGCATTAATGCTATTCCAGTCTATGTTCAGGTCGCCTAGTATAATGGTTTCTTGGGGGTAAGTAGAAGATACCCAACTAAGATAATTTTCTAGGATAGGTATATTGTTACCAGGTGGCAGGTACATACAGATGATATAAAGGGATTTTTTGGAATTTAATTGGAGTTTAGTAATGATGGCTTCTACCTTGCTATCTTGGGTTGGAGAGGCTGGTAGGGTAGTGATATTCAGATGATTTTTAAAAAGAATTGCAACTCCACCACCTTTGCGGTAGGGACGGTCGAGTCTTACTATATTGTAGCCTTGGGGAATAATTTCAGCATCTTTAGTGATAGGTTTTAGCCAGGTCTCTGAGAGGCAGAGAATATCAAATGAGTGTGTGTGAAGGAGGGCATGCAGGTAGGGTACTTTGTTGTTTATGCTTTGAGTGTTAAGATGTCCTATTAGGAATGTGTTATTGAGTTTGGGTATAGACACTAGGGAAGAAGGGAAAGTAGGACCAGGGTTGGGGTGGATGTCTCCATCTTGTAAGGTAGGACTATTAGGTTTGATTATGAGGTTACATTTTAGAAGGGTTAGTATTTTAGTTTTGTTATCAGAAGGCAAGACATAGTTGAGATGTGTGAGTCTGTGGAATTTAGGTAGTTGATAGTTAGGGGTAGAAGAAATATATGGATATGAATTAAGTGGATTGAGAAATGTTGTAGTGTGTTTGTGTGGATGGAAAGGCTGGACATAAAGTGATTTCTCATAGAAGGACAGGAGGTAAACTGAGCATAGGGTGGATAAAAGTAGTATTGAGAGTAAAAGCTGGGTTGGCAGGTAGGGAGCCATAGTAAGAGGAGTAAGAGTATTAGAGATGGACGAGAAAAAGTATGAGAGGAGGAAGTAGAAAGGGGGTATTCTACTGTTAAGTAAAATAGAGAAACATATAAAGGATAAGAAAAGTAAATGGAGTAGAACAGAGAAAGGAGTAAGATTTAAAGAGTAGTTATAGTGGGAGGGGTAAGTGGAAGAAAATAGAGAGGAGGATAGGAAAAGTAAAGAGGGAGTGTGTGGTAGTGAAGGGGTGTGTGTGGGGGTGGGAGGAAGGCAGAGCGGGAAGGAGAAGGATTGGAAGGTAGGGATAGGGGGTGTGTCCAGGGAGCTATACGGTTAGGACCCCTGGGGGGTGGGTGGGAATTGGGGGTAGGGAGGGGAGCGGAGTGAGCCCGTAGGGCGAACGGAGTGGGTGGAAACCACAGAGGAGAGAAAGGAGAGGAAACAATCAGAGAGATAGGTGAAAAAGTTAGGAGAAGTAGATATGTAGAGGATAGGGATAGTATAAAAGTTAAAAAAGCAGGCAGGTTTTGCAATGTAGAGCACAGAACTGTAAGAAGGAGAATAGATAGGCAATAAGGTAAGGATAAAGGTTAGGAAGAGCAGAGAGCTCAAGTATTAATTTGTATAAGCAGAGAGGGTAGAGAGGAAACAAGTAAGAGAAGATGGAAGGAAGGTATAGACTGTTTAGAGGGTGGATAGAAATATAAGATCCTAAGGACAGATGAGCTATGGAGATACGGGGTTTAACAAGAGCTAGGAGTCTAGTATGGTATCCCAAAGCAGGAAGAGCTATAGTTAAGAACAGAAAGGGGTAGCTTGTAAGGTATAAAGGGAGAGTGTGAGGATAAAGTAAGTCAGCAAGTAGTGAGCTCAACTAAGTGGTCAGACACCTGAGATTATGGAGTCAGCCACAGCTGAGGTACTCCAGGTTGAGGAGAAATAAGAGCTAGAGGAGAGGAACCAGTGAAAAGTTGGGCAGACAGGTTGCAAAACAAATGGAAATAGAGTGGCGGATAGTCTGGGAGAGGGGATAAGAGAGACCTCTAGAGGGGGGGGGGGTTGGCTGCTGTCGTATCAAACTCGGGAGACTCAGCTAACCTAACAAGGTAGATAAGTATTAAAATGAGTACAGTCTTTTTACTGGCTCCTGGTAAGTTTTTTCAAACTTCATACTTTTAGTCACTCCCCTTTGGTTTTAGTCCACTACCGTTGTTGTTTTAACTCTTAACGATTAGATTTTAATCCTATTTCCGTTAGTGTTTTCCCCTTTTTTACAGTTATTTATCCCTTCCCCTAAGTTAGGCCTTAAGCCTCCCCCTTTCCTAATTTTTTGTCAGGGATTCTGTGTGGTGTTTGGGTGTGTTTGTATCCCTGTTTTAATTTTTATTTGGATTGGGTGTTTATTGTGTGTGTGTGTGTGTGTGTGTGTGTGTGTGTGTGTGTGTGTGTGTGTGTGTGTGTGTGTGTGTGTGTGTTTTGTTACTTAGTGCTCCCTCGACACAGTTATGTTGAAGGACACAAAGGTCTCAGGCTTCAAGAAGTGTGACTCGTGCTGTCAGAAAATGTCTCTGACAGACGGTCACACTTCTTGTGTTTACTGCCTGGGACCTCTGCACCTGCAGGACTCTTGTGCTGTCTGCCATGCCTTCAGCCCAAGTGTCCTGCAGGAGCTCAGAAATAAACTAATACTGAGGGGCTTATTAAAGCCTGAGAGCTTCCTGACTAAGTCTGCTCCGGGGAAGCCCTCGAAACCAGTTAAGCCTTCAGCTTCAAGCCCTAAGCCATTGGCTACTGGTTCACCTTCTGTGACGAGATCGGCTCCGGCCGGAGCCGATCCTCCTATGTCACAGCTTACAGCATCGGCTCCACCCGGCGCTGATACCGCTAAATCTAGGCACTCACTGTCGGCTCCGGCTGGAGCCGACGTATCCTTGGCTCCTTCGGCTCCACCCATCTCCAGGAAGAGATCAAGATCCCCTTCACTGGAATCTATACATTCGGCTCCGAGATCACCCCTGCTCTCAGAGCGGAGCCATCGGAGCCGGTCTTCTCGGTCGTCCAGGCTGTCCGACCATGACCTTGAGAGAGTGGTGAGTAGACTATTAAAGTCTCAGGCATTGGCCCAAATGCTCCATAGCCCGTCTCATCAGACAGTAGCTATTACACATCCACCTAACATTCCTCCTTCGACTCTCCTACAGAGCTCGGAGCCAGAGCTTCTCAGAGCCGTGACTGTTGTGGCTTTGGAGCCGGTACCACCTCCCCCTTTGGCTCCGTCGTCCTCTGCTCCGATCTCCTCCTTGATGCCTTCATTGGAGGGATCCGGGCATCTGCTCTCTCTCTCATCGGCTCCGAGGGGGCGAGTGGCATCAGACCCTTGTCCGACCCCGTTCTCCCTCTCGGAGCTTCAGTGCTGGTGAGCTCAGCCCCGACATCAGCCTCGGAGCTGTCCCTGTCGGTGCGGCCTGGGGTTCCTATCTCTTCGGAGTGGGAGCCTTCTGGCCTCTCTGATGGGAGAGCCTTCGAGGTGATGAGGAGTGTACTAGCCCCAGGGCATAGTCAACGGTCAGTTCATCAGCTCCTCCCACTACAGTGCCTGCTGACATCTCTTCCCACTCTCTTGCTCCCGGACCCAGAGATCCAACGCCTCAGGTTTCCCCACTGGGAATATCTTCCTCTTCCGAGGCTTCTCCTGACCCATCAGGTGAGCCTCCGCGTAAGAGGACATGTAAGAGGAAACATCTAGACTCCCCCGAGTCTATTACATCCAATACTGACTTGGATGAGTCGGAGGGATCCCCAAGGTCCCCCTCTGAGGATGTCTCTTTCTCAGACATCCTTGAACTCCTTAAGCAGAGGGGGAACTGGCCTTTCTTAATCTTTCCGAGGACGAGTCGGTATACCTGGAGGTGTTCGGGTCTCGACCCTCCACCTCCTGGGTGTCTCCGCCTTTCAACCCTCTTATGGACGTGGTGGCTTGGAAGGTGTGGATGGCCCCGGATTCGGTGGAACCCATTCCTCGGAGGCCTTCTAAATTCATCACGGCCCCACCTGATAGGCAATTTTTGACAAAAGGTGTCCCGGTTGATGCCATGGTGGTGGCTGCAGCCACCAAAAAGGAATTAGCTGATCCTTCAGTACCTGTCCATCCTCCTAACAAGGATTCCAGGACTATGGATAGGTATGGCAAGCGGATATTTTCTTCAGCGACCTTTGCCATGCGGTCGCTGAATTACTTGTGTCACTTCACCCGCCTTCAAAGAGATGTTCTTAAAGAATTGGGAGAAGTTTTACAGGATCCATCAGCTGCTGGGTCCCAGGATAAAATTAACTCACAGCTAGGAATCCTAAACTCCATTGTTAACTCCTCCATGTGGCTCATTTCATATGCAGCCGATGGAGCGAGTAGGACCGCAGGCACAGGAGTGGCTTTAAGGCATCAATCCTGGATGCGGCTTTGTAATTTTGCAGATCCCTTCAAGGCGTCCTTCACAAACTCTCCTTTTGATGGTTCGACCTTGTTCGGACCTCAAGTGAAAGACACCTTGACTAGATGCGAACAAGATGACAAGACTCTTTCAGCCGTAGGAGTCCGTTTCTCCACCCCTTCAAGACCTTACCCAAAAGGTCAGAAGGGAGGCAAAATGTGGTTCCGCAAATCTCAAGGAGTCACGCTTGACACACGAGGTCAGTTTACCCCCAGAGGCAGAGGGGGTAACAACAACAGACGCCACCCTAGGGGCAGAGGGGGTCCGCAGAATCAGGGTAGCAGGGAGTCTCTCTCTGACAAACCCTTCCAGCATCCCTGAGATGTTGCCCGATTGTCCACCTTCGGAAGCAGTCGGGGGAAGATTATCGCTGTACCCAAAAGCCTGACTTTCCCTTTCTCAAGACAAATGGGTACAGTCGATCATATCTGAGGGTTACAAAATTCCCTTTATCCAAACCCCAATTCAGCAAAAGGGAACCCTTCCAGATGTTCCACCCGGTCTAAGGGAACTAGCAGTACTAGAGATATCAAAACTGCTAGCAAAAAGAGCCATCCAGCCAGTCCCAGCAGACCAAATAGGATCCGGAATCTACTCAAGGTTCTTTTTAGTACCAAAAAAGACAGGGAACTGGAGACCAATATTAGATCTCAGCAAACTAAGCAAGTTTGTAAAGAAAACAAGATTCTGGATGGTCACGCTTCAGTCCATTCTACCCTTTCTGGGCAAGGACAATTGGATGTGCTCGGTGGACCTTCAGGATGCATACTATCACATAAAAATTCACAGGCACTCCAGAAGGTTTCTCCGCTTTCGGCTGGGGGCCAGTCACTTCCAATTCAGAGCCCTGCCATTTGGACTCACTACAGCCCCCAGAGTGTTCACCAAATGTATGACAGCGGTTATGGCTCACCTGAGACGTCAAGGATTCCAGGTGTTTCCATACCTAGACGACTGGCTCCTTACTCCCACCACCAGGCATCAACTTCTCCAAGCCAGAGATTACACCATTCACATTTGCAGAGGGCTAGGGATTTCTATAAATTTTGAAAAATCTGCCTTGTCACCCTGTCAATCTATTACCTTTATAGGTGCCAAATTCGACACCGTACAACTTTCAGCAAAGTTAACAGACCAAAGGATCTTGGATATTCAAAACCACATCCATGTGATTCTCCAGAGCGACAAAATTCAGGCCAGGTTTGCCCTGAAAGTATTGGGTCTTATGGCGGCCACCATAACACTTCTTCCCCTTGCCCGCTTTTACATGCGTCTCCTACAATGGATGCTGTTCGCCCAATGGTCTTTTCAATGACTTCCCATGCATCACAGGATCATGATAACTCCAATTTGCAAAAGACATCTGACCTGGTGGATATTGTCCCCTCAAGTCCATCAGGGCAGACCCTTTGTTCCTCCCGCCCCGGTCGCCACGGTTACATCAGATGCCTCCCTGATCGGGTGGGGGGGGGCATTATTAGGGCATGATGGTCCATGGCACTTGGCAACCTTTCGAATGCCACCTGCACATAAATGTCCTGGAGATGAGAGCAGTGCTTTTAACGTTGCAAGCCCTCCACGACTCTCTTCCCCTGGGGACTATTGCAGTCCAAACAGACAATATGTCCGTAGTGTGGTATATCAAGAAGCAGGGCGGAACCAAGTCCTATCCACTGTGTCGAGAGGCACTCAGACTTTGGCAGTGGGCAATCTCTTCTCAGCGGTTTCTGATAGCAACGCATATCCCCGGGAAATCCAACATCATAGCAGACAGGTTGAGCAGAGCTATTCTCATGCCTCACGAGTGGTCTCTCAAACAATCTGTGATGGAAGAGATTTTTCAGAAGTGGGGCATTCCTTGCTGTGATCTTTTTGCTACGCCTCAAAACAGCAAATGCCCCGACTTCTTCTCCCTCTTCCCCCTTCCAGGCCCTCCCCCCAGAGACGCTCTAATCCAAGATTGGCCCCGGGGACTTCTCTATGCTTTTCCTCCCTTTCCTGTAATACCACAAGTAATTCAGAAAGCAACCGCCTTGAGAGCCAAGATGATTCTCATTGCCCCTTATTGGCCTCGACAGATATGGTTTCCATTCCTACATCGTTATCTTTTGGTACAGCCATGGCATCTGGACCCGGTTCCAGATCTTCTGACCCACCAGTCGGGGCAGCTGCACCAATCCATACCTTCTCTCAACCTCACTGCTTGGTTGCTCCACTTCCATCCCTAGCCAGGCTTCCTATGATTTCTAATCCTGTCCGGGATATCATAGTAGCTTCCCTTAAATCTTCCACCAGAAGGATTTACACTAGTAAGTGGCAACGTTTCTCCTTCTGGGCAAAAGCTAGGAATATAGACCCCTATACTGCTCCGATTCATTCGGTCTTGGACTTCCTAGCCAAAATTTTTCACTCAGGATCTTCTTCCTCCACAGTAAAAGTTCAGTTGGCAGCCATTTCAAATTTTCATATCGGCTTGTTGGACCACAACATCATGTCACATAAACTTTGCAAGGCATTCCTTAGAAGTATCTTTTTACTTAAACCTCCGATTAGAGACCCCCCACCACAGTGGGATCTAAATTTAATCTTAACATCCTTGATTCTTCCCCCGTTCGAACCTGCGGCTGCCTGTTCATTGAAATTTCTTTCTTGGAAGACACTCTTTCTGGTCGCCATTACTTCTGCCAGGAGATTATCTGAGCTTCATGCCCTCTGCATTCGTCCTCCCTACTTAATCTTCCACAAAGACAGAGTTTCTCTAAGGACTAATCCGTCTTTCTTACCCAAAGTGTCATCGCAGACGAACTTAAATCAATCTATTGATCTTCCATTTTTTTTCCCAAATTATTCTAATAGAGCAGAACAAAAACTGCATTATCTCGATGTTCACCGCCAACTCAGATATTATCTGGACAGGACCAAACAATTTAGGAAATCTGATCAACTGTTTTTATCCTATGCAGAGAACAGGAAAGGCCTTTCGGTATCCAAGGTAACCCTATCTAGGTGGCTGTCTTCTGTGATTACATGCATTTATCAACTCAGAGGTAAAGAGTTGATTTCTAGGCCAAAAGCCCATTCCACCAGAGCACTAGCTACATCTACAGCTTTTCAGGCTAGACTTCCAATAGACACTATTTGTGCAGCAGCTACATGGGCCTCTCCTCATACCTTTGTTTCGCATTACAAATTGGACTTGGCCTCCAGAAACAGAGCAAATTTTGGTTCCACCGTTCTCAAGAGTCTGTTCCATTGAGCCACCCAGGATAAAGGTGCTAGGGACGCGGTCCCATCCAGCAAGAATGAAGGCGAGAATTAAAACTTAACATTGAGAAGTTATGTACCTACCATAACGTTCCATGTTAGTTGTCATCTCTCGCCTTCTTTCTTGCGTCCCGCCCACCATCCCCCTAGCCTGGTCAGACCGAGAAGATTGTTCCTCTTCCTTGAAGAGTCCTGATCCAATTTTTCCAGCTAATCAGCTTACTAGTGTCACTATATCAGGTTGGTCTTTTTCGGGGGATTATTACCTCTTCCTCCTCCTCTCCAGTTGGAGGAATATATTGCATAATTTTTCCTTAGCTACCAAACGAGATCTGGGTAGTTATCGCCTTGCATCATGGGATATAGGGTTGCCTCGAGCCAGTAAAATTAGCTCTCGAGCTTTAGTAAGTGGCCGAGTCGGAGCCGAGGATTGGCTCCGAACCCATCCAGCAAGAAAGAAGGCGAGAGAAGACAACTAACATGGAACGTTATGGTAGGTACATAAATTCTCATTCTTCCATGACTACTGTCTAATGCTCTAATTCCTGTTCTTCTTAAATTAATATTTCTTTTCACTTTCTGCAGCTCTCAGCAATGACTTTTCTTTGGATACATAGTGAAAAAACTGAGAACACGACATATCATAGTTGACTTTTACACACAGTTCAGCTTTCACAAGTTCAGGACTCATGCGGTTTCTCTCATCAGTCCACAAGTTTTTCATCATTGAAAATATACGTTCAACATGGGCGTTGCTAGTAGGAATAGCAAAAACAAATTTGATCATGTGTTTCAATCAGGTGCATCACAGCCACTAAAGAATTCAACCCATCGTTTGTCAACTTCAGCGTGATTTGCCTTCAGCTTTGGGATGACTTGTTTCTAGCCCAGATACTCGGCATACAGTTCATCTCCATCAACAGTCACACCACAGGCTGATACTATCTCCAAAATGGCAGAAAAACAGCAAGGCTCATCAAGGTTTAGAACATGCAGTTTCTTCAGCAGACTTGTTTCAAAGTCAAACCACTTATCCAGGTAAGCTATTGCTCGATTGTACACGTTTAGTGCTTCTGTTTTAAATGATGACACCTGGCTGTTGGTCATAATTCTGAAATTGTTAACAGCAAAGCCAAAAATTGATCTTTTTTTCTCTCCACCAACTGATATTGTACATTTTCCATCATAGCAAAAAGCTGTGTGATATAAGTTGTGTTTAACTCCAGCTGCTTAATGGCCTGTGTGAACACTCCCAGGAAGCTGTACACAAAATTAATGTAGCATTCTGGGACAGAACGTTCACCATTCTTCAACAACCCATCTTCCTGATCTGAAATAAAACTCCAAATCAGTTTATTCATTTCCTGTTTTCCTTCACTGATGAAGTAAATCTTTACAACTGTCCAGCATTTTATCAGCTTTTCAACTGCACGTTCAAGAGACAACCAGCATACAGGAATATGATGCAATAAAGCGACATATTCTTCCCCTGCAAAGTCATAGCAAGATTTCAGCTCATCCAACCATTTAGCTGATGATGAAAATTCATTGTACATCTTGACAACCAACTGCTCAACATCATAGCTCAACTGTTTGCATACATGCTTGGCAGTGTTGTGCAGAACATTACAGTTGCAGTTTGCTTTGATAACACGTGGCTGTTTGGTCTTTAAATTAGTAAAAATGGAATGGTGCTTACCATAGTTGACAGACGCGTTAACAGTACAGTAGCTGACTAAGTTTTCAACTTGCAGACCGTTGCTTTCTAGCACTTCTAAAATCTTGGTTGTTACTCCATCTGCCGTTTCATCACTGTCCACATACAAATCAATCAAACGATCAATGTTTCTGGTAGAGGAAAAGAAACTGACTAATACTGGATACATTTTCAAATTGCCTTTGTTTGAAGCATCAGTTGCTAATGAGAATGGCTTATTCTGCTGCAGTTCCCTTAAAGCCAGCTGTAAGGAATGAGGTAATAAAATGTTTTCAGTGAATGACTCTGCTTTCGTTTTTCCACAGGAAATTTTTTTTGTCGATTTGGAATCGGAAAATATTTGGCAAAAGAGTTTATTACCATAAGCCTGTGAAGAGTAGCTATGATGATTTTGTATTCTATGAAACGTCATTGCTAATTCAGAAGCAGTAACTTGTTCTTGGTCCAAACAGTTGGGAGTGGGAAAGAAATGTTTCACTGTACTTGATATTTTTTGGCTTTGAGAGTTTCGTTTGTGCTTGTCACCAGCTGCATGTTTCCAGATGGCTGTAAGTCCATCAGTTCTGACAAAAAATGAACAGCAGCAAAATTTACACCAGACGAAATCAGTGTACTTATCGTCCCGGTATAACCATGACTTGAACTCTGAATCCTTCAGCCATTCCTCTCAAAACACACAAATTCGTAATTTCTTCTTAGGTGGAGTGTCTTCCTTAGTAGTCGCACATGTAGGCAAAGAGGTCATCTTCTTCACAGGTGTAGGAAATCCATTATCCATTTCAAGACGTGATGCAGCAACATCTGTTTGTCAATTAAGTTTTCTAGTAGAAAAGGAAAACAACATCATTTAGTTGCCCCTCGTTAACAAATAAGTAGAACAGTAGAAAGTAAGGGTGGGGGAGAGAGGAGCAGTTTGGATTCAGATCAGGAAACACTAACCAACATGTTGCAATGAGGCAAATAGTGGAGAAAAGGCTAGAGATGTGAAGAGTCCAAATAGGCATTTCTAGATTTGGAGAAGGCATATGACAAGGTTCGAAGAAAGGTGATGTGGGCAGTGCTAACGTGGTTCAAAGCTCCAGAAACAGTCAAATTCATACAGGCTATGTACAAGAGCCCAATGACACAGGTACAAATAGTGTGTGGATTCATACAGGGATTTCCAGTGGGTGTGGATGTGCATTAGGGTGCAGTTTTGAACCCACTACTGTTCATACTGATGATGGACTACATAATTAGCAAACAGGTTAAAGGGGCAGATCAAAAAAGCTGTACGCAGTAGCAGAGATGATGTGACATTACAAGCAGACTCTGAACAAGAACTTCAGCTAATGATACAGACATTAAATTCAAACCAGAAGGCACACATGGGATCATGAAACTGAGTGCACATAAGACAGCTGAGCTGTCATTCTGGACAGACGAAATCAGTGTACTTATCGTCCCGGTATAACCACGACTTGAACTCTGAATCCTTCAGCCATTCCTCTCAAAACACACAAATTCGTAATTTCTTCTTAGGTGGGGTGTCTTCCTTAGTAGTCGCACATGTAGGCGATGTATGTCAATATCAGTATTTTCAGGGTGACACATTGTCTCTGCACTTATGTGTAGGCCAGATTTCATAGCATTTAATCATCTTTACCCCCTAACTAGACACTTCCTGAGAGCCTTTAGCTCATTTGTACAGCACCCACATTGTTGTCTTGTATGCTTGTGAATATTCCTACCAATGCCATGAAGCCAGTAATCAGGCATTTTCATTAACCATTCCTATGACATGTTTGTTAGCACATGACAAATGCTACCTAATTACTGACATTGCATATCAGTATATCGTTATTTCTTCCGTTAGATTCTGAAACACACACATGCATATATGTGTGTGTGTGTGTGTGTGTGTGTGTCTGCACTGTGCATGCACACACACTCTGTTTCAAAATCCACATATATGGAAGATTATAATCTTGCTAATACACTTACAGGGAAGACATTGGAAGTAACAGTGACGCTTTACAAAATTGCTATTGATTCCATTCTGTTGTTCTGAAACTTTCAGGACTGACCCCCAAATCCCCTACTGGGGACACTCTCTGAAACACACAGATATGCTTCTTGCCTATTAGTTATTCCTGTATTTGTAAATAAACAATGCTTCTTTAAAGTACAGGTATAGGAGATGCAAGCTGCAATGTCATTACCAATTTTTAGAAAGCTATTCAAAATTCAAATAATCACTGTTATTAATTCACAATGCAATTATATACAGTCTCTGTGCATGATTGAACAGTTTGAATTATATATAATAGATACACGAAATCAAACTCCTGCCAACAAGGGAGCAGTACAGAAGCATTAGATGCAAGACATCCAGATTCCATAACCATAACAGCTTCTTCCGACATGCACGCTATCAGACTGCAGAACAACAAACCAATAGCCTAACCCGATAAATGGGTAAAACATTATTCATGTGCATTATGTCATTGTTATTTACATAACTCTCTGCATAGCTCACTTTATATGTCTATATCTGCACTATGAAAACTGTAAAAATTAAGTGCATGGTATATATTGGTGATGGCTGATGGGAACATTTTTTACATGTGTACCTTTTTATTTATTTATAGTACTGTTTGCTATATATTCTTATATTTCTGCTGAGTCTTTTCCTGTTGTACTTGTTTTGTTCTGCTGTAAAAAAATTTGAATGTTTTCTTCCTTTATTTATTTTTAGTATCTTATTTTGATTACTGTTTTAGTATTTTATTACTAATTTAATCTTATCTTCCTTGTGTAAACCGTCATCTCACAACTACACCATTGTGCAGTCTTACAACAGACTGGATTGAGCTAGCACACTACCTAATCCTCACTAAGTTAGCGACGATACACAATCTCATTAACAAACCAGAAACTGTCCATCTGTAAATAGCATTATCAGGCACTTCTCTACAAGCCGATTCTAAGCTCCACAAGCGAAAACAGCTATTTGTAATCCAAATCAACGTACCAAAGAACTCACATTATACTAAAAAGTATGTCTAAAAAAAAAGGTAGAACACCAACTCTCCTGCTCTCAAACTGACAATTTAAAGTCCTTCAAATTACAACTAACACAATGCCTAATGGATTCCTTACTGTGATCTTGCACTTTCCCAGGCTAAAACTCTACAACTACAGACAAACACACCACCAGTTTTATGCTTTCTTTTTTACATTTCAACTAAACTCTACCATATCCCCTTCCTCCTTTTTCCACTGGTTTTCAGCTTCACTATACTTTCCACTGCTATCAATCTATAACAAAATGTTAGAAATTAGAATTGGTCTCTATATCTTAGTCACACATTTACTATAGTGTGCTAATTCAAAGGAAGAAGAAGCAACTATGCATGTGTAGATCACAATTATTATCTTATTCAAGTATATAGGGCATTTAGGGACAACTACTTCTTGGAATATTTGGGGTTATCAATAAGTACCAGAGAATCGTCAAATAACCTATGTAGAAGATTCTATAGGAATGTGAAGTTTACTAATTGGTTCTCTGACAGAGTAGATGCTTGGAACAGACTACCAAATTACATTAAAGCAAGTACTGGTTTAGATATTTTTAACAGCCTGGACATTTATTATGGGAACAAGTGTTTTGGCATATTGGCAAGCTAGAAGGGCTTTAATGCCCGTACTTGAAACATTTGTATGTATGTATTCTGCACTGCACTGACTGCATTATGTATTTTTTATTTCTTGGTTTTATTATACCTTCTGTGATGGAAATTATTTCTTCTCTGTGTCCACTGTACTTACGATACAGTCAGACTTCTTCTACACACTTGACTTCCCCGGTTCCCCCATTCCCACAGCATGCCTCAACACACACACAGACACAATGTTTTTCTCTTTCCCACTTAAAAAATAATTAATTCCCTTCTGTTGTTTTCCACAGTGACCTTCGCTCTTTCTTTGCATAAAATGGTCGAGCATGTTGGCAATGCATGGTGTTTTTATACATGCTTCACTCTTGTGAGGTCTAAGGGCTGTAGGATTTCAGCTTTGCTTTCAATTCTGCCGCGGTGCTGAATCAGTGCTGATTGGTTATCTCAACTTTCACTTGCAAACTGAGATTACTCAATCAGCTTCAGGATGAAATGTCCTGTCATACATGTATTTTAATGCAAGTGTAGAACAGTATTTTACTAGGCAACAGTACAGAACAGCAGCTTATGCTACCGGGAGGGACCTCCTCAGCTCACCCCAGGCAGACAGACTACGGTAATTCTTTTAGCATTAGCAGAATTCAAGTAGCAAGCTAAACAGTAAAAGGGCCTGAAATATTTTACAAGAGGATGCTCTCTAAGTCTAACCTTTTTTACTGTCTTAGCAACCACAAAGCAAGATTGCAAGCCTTATCTTTCAGAATCCAGACTGTTACTTGCGCACACACTGTAGGACTAAGAGTATAAGAGTAGCGCTTAATTGTGGTCCACTCCGGATGATATTATTATTGCTTGAATGTCTTGCTGACCAGCACAGACAACACATTTTTTAGGATGCAGATGCAGAACATTTAAGTGAGAATTTAACTTGTAAATGATAGTTATGGCACAACCATGCACCGTAACATTAACGAGTTAATTGTCACTTTAATGTTCTACATCTGCATCTAAAAAAACTTTGCTGTACAATGAGACATTCAAGCAATAATAATATCATGCAGAGCTTACTGGTCTTGTTGTGGTCCATAGGATATATTATTTTTGTTTAAATGTCTCACTGTTACTGATGGTCTGTACTGTACAGCACAGGTTTTAGGATGCAACAGCAGCAGTTAATGTTCCGGAGTCCTGAATCATTACAGGGAGGTCCATTTGTTAGATGTTACAACACTGGCAAATGGCATTCCAAACATCTGCTTTTATATTATTTATAAAATATAAGCTCATTCGGTCTCGGACTCTCTCTCTGTCTCTCTCTCGGTCAGTCTCTCTCTCTCTCTCTCTCTCTCTTGGTCTCTCTCTCTCAGTCTCAGACTCTGTCTCTCTTGGTTGCTCTCTCTCTCTCTCTCTCTCTCAGTCTCGGACTTTCTCTCTCTCGGTCGTTCTCCCTCTCTCTGTCTCTCTCTCTCTCGCTATCTCTCAAGTGACAAGCCTCAATGTGTATTTATTATTAAAAAAAAAATGCATCCCGGGTCTTCAGTTTAATTTTATGGCACAACGTAAATATGTAAGGCTAGAGCTTAATTGTGGTCTTGTGGGCAGTCCAGATCTCATTGTATTGGCTGCTTGAATGTCTCACCACACAAAGACTGCAGAATGTTTAAGAGCAATTAACTCATTCATGTTATGGCACAACAATGGCGTAGTACAATATTTAATATGCTGAATGTACTGTATAACTCACTAACGTTTCAGCACCAGCAGGGTGGCTACATTTTGTTTTTCAACTGGCCAAATTGTGTGGATAATGAGTCATAGGAGCAGCAGCATGCAGCAAAGAATAAGAATTTCTGGATTTACATTGTGAAATCCGTACAACCGGATGGCAACCTTTATTTCCGGACAATCCGGAAAAATTCTGTACAGTTGGAAACCCTACGGTGTATGTGAGAGTGTGCTTGAATGTAAATGTAAGAGTGTGTGTGTGTGTGTGTGTGTGTGTGTGTGTGTGTGTGTGTGTGTGTGTGTGTGTGTGTATGTCCATTTGTATGTAGGGGGAGTTCTTAAAGCGGTGATATTTTCTCTGAATTATTTCTCTGCTGTAAAAATGTATTGTTTTACTTTTACTCACTTTCTAAGGGTGGCCATGACTGTTGGATTATTCATTGTTTGCACTAACTTTGCAATCCTAGCTACATCTGAAAAAGATCCAAATTCATTAGTGTTATACCACCAGTCAACAGAATTAAATAAAATAAGACTAACAATGCTATATATACACACACACACACACACACACACACACACACACACACACTCACACACACACACACACACACACACACACACAGACATATATATATATATATATATATATATATATATGTATATATATATATATATATATATACATATATATATATATATATATATATATATATATATATATACATATACATATATATATATATATATATATATATGTGTGTGTGTGTGTGTGTGTGTATTGTCCACATATCCTCCTAATTAACTTTATTATTATATCAGAGAATATAAATGCTTCCATTGCCCTACTCATAAAATCTTAGCTTACTCTGTTAAATGCTTTCTCTACATCAAGACCCACCAACAGCAGTGGTATTTTCTTACATTCTTCTTTCCTCTGGATCGGCATAGTTTTGTTAATGCTGTCAAATGTTTGCCTCCCCTCCACAAAACCACATTGAGCCATATCTATTTTCACTTTCATTATTTGTTTAGCTAGTATAGATGTAAACACTTTGTAATCATCATTTAGAATAGAAATTGGTCTATACAAAGCTGGATATGATGGGTCTTTAAGCAATAAGATAGATGGTTTACCTGACTTTAGGTAATACAGCTAACACAGCTTTCATCCAAGATGCTGGTACTTCATGTCCTTTTAAAACACTGTTAAAAATTTTCCAGATCTTTATCACTGTCTTCCCTACTAACTTCCAGACTTAAACTGGAATACCATCTGTTCCTGGAGGTTTTCCTGAAGGCTGGTTATACTTCGCCATTTTTATCTCATCTTCTTCTCTCTTAAATGTTAGTTGTCGAGCCTTATCTACTACTAGCCATAGCAAAATTAAGAATTCCATAAATATTTCCATTTTTGATCTTTATTTTCAGATTTCTCTGCATTATACAAATGTTCATAAACTTTCTGAAAAATCTCTAATACCTTTACATAATCTCTTTTTTTTCTTGCTGTAGGCTCCCTAAGTTTGGCAGCAATTCTTTCTACTGTCTATTGCCTGAGTCACTATACCAAATGTTTTTGTGCTCTAAAGTTATTATCAAAAAATAGTTGCTTAAAAACAATCTTCCTAAATGAGTGCATATTACCCAGATACTGCCTTATTTTCTCTTTAGCACTCCCATTTGCACCTGCTCTTGTTCTGGGAGAGTCCCCTTATTTGTTAATACTTTATCCTTTGTCAGCCTCTCTAAGTAATTCCTATTACTTTTTAACCATATCTCTTTTTCTTTTATTGCTACCCTATTTTAAACTCTATTTCCATTTTATCCCACTCATTTGCTATAACTTCTGAAGATATTTCTATCTTACTTAATAACTCTCAAATAATTTCTGCTACCCAGTTCTTAAATTCATTTCTTTTAGCAGGTAGCTGTGAAACTGCTAGTGTCTCATTTTTACTTCATTACCCTACATTTTTAACTTACTTTTTATTGGTGCATAATTTGAAATAGTTCTTAGGATGTGTGTTGAAGCTTTCAATTAAACACACATATTCCTGTGAATTATAATTTCTGTCTAGCCTAACCCAGTTATTGTACCATGGAAAATAATATGTAAAGTCTGTCTGAGTTCATAGTACTGAATTCACTTCTTCCATACCAAATATTTTCATAATTTGTTTCAGAAATCTACCATGTTTTGTTACATTTTCCTTCTAGGTCACCCTGAAACATTGTTAGTATTGCACATCAAGTTTCAGTCCCCCCTGTAAGTAATATTCCCTGTTGAAAATTTATTATTTATCCAAAACATTTCTTAAGGCTTCATAATAGCAATTTTTGATGGAATATAAATACGTACCAGTGTAATCCTCTCCCATTGCCAATAGTACCTTACTACTACAAATTTACCATTATTGCTTTTTTCTCTTCTACTGCAATTTGATACCTTCTAGAAATTAGTAAAATTGCCCCATTTTCCTTTGTCCCTGATATTCTGCTGAATATACATCCTGAAATTGTTTCTTTGTCAAATTCACATCCTCATTCTTTCCAAATGTGTGTCCTGCAGCATTGCTATTTGCGCTCTGCATTTCTTAATATAATTCAATGCTCTTTCCTTTTTATTTTTACCTATGAGGCTATAAATATGCCAAGATAATATTGATAGCCATTATGATAAAATGCTGTTGTTCCCACTTATTAAACATATCAGTTTCTTGAATGTGTAGGTCCAGCTTTCATGTTACAGCCACACAATAATGCTTAGTAGGCTGATCTTTTATACAGGATAAAAAAGAAGGAGTGACTACCAAGGTTAAAAAACATGTAATTTATTTGGTAAGCACTTTCACGTACTAGGCACTTCTTCAAACCATAAAAAACATAATTTAAATATCAAGACACAGAATGGAACAACCAATAAAAAGATCAAGCAATCATTAAAACAGATGCAAATAATCCTTCAATAAAACAGCCTCCGTTCTTTCAAAATGGCTTTAAAGGGACAGTACCATTTAACCCATAGCCTTTGTCCACTTCAAGTGTAATAATCCACGTAGTTTCAGCCATTTCAGTCTCATTCCTAATATCACCACCTCTCAAATTCTTAACAATCAACTGTAATACCAAAAATCGGAACAAGTTGTAGGAAAGGATACAATGTGCTTAGCTAAAGCATTATGCTCCTTACCATTCCGAATGTCATAGAGATGTTTACATATCCACTCCTTAAAGGAGCATTTCATCTTACCTACATAATAATGGGGACAATCTTTACATGCAGCCAAATAAACTAAATCAGTAGTCCTACAGTCCGCATATAGCTTGGGTTCATATCTTTTGCCAGTCAGTGGATGAATAAAAAAACTTTTCAAAAGAAATCGTACAACAAGCTATACCAGTGTGACATGGAAAAGTGCCTAATCTCATTTGATCTAAGATTATCGTCCCCTCCTATTAATAGGATAATAGCAAAGTCGTCTCTTTTATAGTAAAGCATTTCTAAATCGTAAAACAGAAACTAGGCCAATCACCCCCAATTTGATAGTATCAGCAGTCATCACGATTGGCCAATTTCTTTTAATGACATCACAAACAGCACTAATGTCACTAGACTAAGTAAGAACGTCATCGGTATTGCCCATAGTATCAGACAAACATGCTGATAAATCATTCATCTTCCTCCTTCTATCTAAAAAGTAGCTTCTATCTCTCATCCATCTAAGAGCATGTCATGAACATCTGCAAATGGTCTATGAGTCTCATTGACATGACAGCCCCTATTAATAAAATTCTGACTTAAATTATCAAGTGCTCATGTAGCCTCTACATCTTTGGTGTGCAATCTAGAAACCCTTATATATTGTCCTTTTATAACATTCTTGTAGATATGTTCAGGATACTTACTAGTGTGATGTAAAATCTGTTTTTTCCAGCAGCTCTTCCTATACATGCATGTATCAAAATCCCCATTACCATCAATACTTAAACAGACATCAAGAAAATCTACCAAGTCAAAAGAGTGATTAACAGTAAATTTAAAAAAAATTATGTTACATTATTCAAATAAAGAACAAAATCATTCAGATCTGCAAATGGCCTACCCAACAGCAAGAAAATATCAACAGAATGCACATAATATTTAATATATGGAGAAAAAACATTATCACTCAATACAAAATCAGTCTCCCAGCTAGCTAGAACCATATTTGCATAGCTGTTTGTGCAAACAGTCCCCATCGTTACACCCAGTTTCTGAAGATGAAATTTACCATAAAAAATAAAGAAATTGTTGACAAGAATCAGTTCAAGTAGAGAAGATATAAGACAGATCTGATCATTATCATATGCACCATTATGAGTCAAAAAAAGCCTTACTGAGTTTATACCCATATCATTCAGTATTGAGAGACCTCCAATGTGTCCCGTTGTTTCTGGTTGGGAGTGGTTGACAGAGCCCCTATCTGTTTTTGTGGAGAACAAGTTAAGACCTATTTTAGATTCAGTTCCCACTGTACTTAAGGACACTGAACATTTTCTACTAAGCCTGTTTGACTGCGTGGAAGGCTCTGCTTTTTCTTCATGCTGTCTTATGGTTACCTTGGACGTGCAGACACTTTTTACGGTCATACCAAATGATATGGGTATAGACTTCGTAAGGCTTTTTTTGACTCATAATGCTGCATACGATAATGATCAGATCTGTCTTATATCCTCTCTACTTAAACTGATTCGTGTCAACAATGGGCTGACTTTTTATGGTAACTTTTATCTTCAGAAATTGGGCATAGTGATGGGGACTGTCTGTGTTAGCAGCTATAACAATTTGGTTATGACTAGCTGGGAGACTGATTTCATGTTGAGTGATAATCTTTTTTCTCTGCATATTAAATATTCTGTGCATTTTGTCGATGACATTTTCTCGCTAGGGGATGGGCCACTTGTCACTCTAAATGATTTTGTTCTTTATTTCAAAAATAGCACAATTTTTTTTAAATTTACTGTTAATCACTCTGTTGACTCTATAGAATTTCTTGATGTCTGTTTATGTATTGATGGTAAAGGATATTTTGATACCTGCATGTGTAGGAAGAACTGTTGGAAAAATAGCCTTTTACATCACATTAGTATGCATCCTGGACATATCTACAAGAATGTTGTAAAAAGACAGTACATGAGGGTTTTTAGATTGTACACCAGTGATGTAGAGGCTACATGAGCATTTTATAATTTAAGTCAAGATTTTATTAATAGGGGCTATCATGTCAATGAGACTTATAGACCCCTTGCAGATATTCGTGATCTTAGGTGGATGAGAGCTAGACTCTAATTTTCAGATATAAGGGAGAATATGAATGATTTACCAACATGTTTGTCTGATACTGTGCTAAATACCAGGGTTGTCCTTACTTATTCTAGCAACATTAGTGCTGTTTGTGATGTCATTAAAATAAATTGGCTGATCTTGATGACTGATGATACTATCAGACAGATTGTGGCCAACTTGCCTAGTTTCTATTTTAGAAATAATCCAGAAAAACGACTAAAACCACAAGCAAGAAGAAAAAGTCACAAACCACAGAATGCAGGCAATAAGAGCCACCGAATCCACACCAAATAGGGATTCCAGCCAAAAAATAGTAAGTACCCCAAGAACTCCACAGTGACTTTTAGTTTATTGCAACAGAAACAAATATAAGTTTTCATCCCAAATAATAATAGGAACTTCATCAGACACAGGCATTACACAGAAATGCATTCTTTTAACCAGGGGAGGCTCGTGCTATAGGACTGCAGCCCTCCCACCTAGAAACAAAAAGAAAACAAACCGTGAAACTAAATATTTTATTTTCATGAGTCCTGGGACTCAACGCATGTGTAGGCACACTCAGACTGCCCCACAATCTGTGCGAACCTGAGTCATTAGTCCAGAGACAGGGAAGGCATTTCTGCCCCGCAGATGCCCAGGAATCTGTGTGGTGACAACCGCGCAGAACAGAGGAGCTTCGGACTGCTTCATCAGCAGACAGAACCAATCAGGAGAGAGGTGAGGTGAGTTGTAAGCTCTCGCAGGGGATTACGTTCATTGCGGGCTTGGGACTTGGATTTCAAGCAGGCTACTTGCTGCTTCATGGAGGGTTCTGCTTCATGTGTTTAGGTCTGGACACATTTAAACAGGTGTGTGTGTGTGTGTGCATGTGTGTGTGAAATGCCCCAGTTGCTATATACTGGTGGCTAGAGCAAACTCATGGTGGTGTGGTAGGGAATACCTCAGGCTTGAACCCTGTACCTTGTATGCCGGTGTTAAGGGCCTGAATTCCCTACCCACCACCATTTGTAAAAAATTTGCAGATTTTTGCCTCATATTTGATCTGTTTTATTCCTCATAATATCTGTGGTTTCTAAATGTTTAAATACTTGATATTTGATGGTGCAGTGGTAGCACTGTTGCCTCACAGCTGTAGGTTCTCAGGCTTGATTCTTGGCTGGGGTGCCTTCTGTGTGGGGTCTGCATCTTTTCCCTGTGTTTGTGTGGGTTTGCTTTTGTGTCCTCCCATGTTACAAAGACATGTCTGCATTATTTCTTCCTGGGCCTCTGCTGAAAATTGTTTTTTTGTTCCAAGTCAGACTGTCCTGGTTAACAAATGTTAAATAAAATTGACAGGCATTTGAATTTCAGACTTCAGGTTTCTGAACGTTAATTTCTTACATATTTGATGGTGCAGTGGAGGCATTGTTGCCTCACAGCTATAGGTTTTCTGGTTTGATTATTGGCTGGGGTGCCTTCTGTGTGGAGTCTGCATCTCCTCCCTGTGTTTGTGTGGATTTGCTCTGGTGTCCTGCCATTTTACAAAGACATGTCTACAGTATTTCTCCCTGGGCATCTGCTGAAAATAGTTTTTGTTCCATCAGAAATAAAATTGACAGGCATTTGAATTTCAGACTTCATATTCTTCAGAAAATACACAGTAACACAACCTGTAATTCTAGCAATTTTCTAAGTTTATAAGATGAACATTTAAAATTTGTCCCTATTTTGGGACTGTATCCCCCCATTATTGGCTTTGTCCAGGTTTTTTGTGCTAAGGTTGACAGCTATGGCAAGAACTGAATATGTTTGAGGGCTGTATTCCCTCATTACTGGGTTTGTCCAGGTGTTTTGTGCTAAGAGGTTGACAGCTATGGTGAGAACTGAATTAACTAAATGATAGCCATTTAAGTTTCAGTCTTCCTCTCTTTCACAAAGCAGCTGATTTGGCGTAGTGGTATGTTGCTCTGACTGTTTTGTACAGGGACCTTGGCAGTAAAATGTATGGTGGTAATACAGCATTTTTCTTTCACAAAGCAGCTGATTTGGCGTAGTGGTATGTTGCTCTGACTGTTTTGCACAGGGACCTTGGCAGTAAAATGTATGGTGGTAACACAGCATTTTATTCTAGCAACTTTCCAAGATTATACAAGCAATGTTTAATGTGTCCCTGGTTTTTGGGCTTTTGACCCCCCCCCCAATAAATGTTGGCTTTTTCCAGATTTCTTGTGCTGCGAAGTTGAGATGCAGTTGAGTATTGAGTAGATTTTACAAGGAGCTGAGAGCTACAGGGGAAGAAAAGTTTAGTGCTGCTTATGCTAAGTCTGCTTGCATTGTTAATAGCACAACAAGTTGTGTACTTGCTTTTGATGCAGAAGGCTGTGGGTTCTACTCCCACAAGGGGTGGATGCTGCCATACTGAGAATGTCTTCCTTGGCAAAGATACTAACTATGAGCCTGTTATCAGTTTGCCATCCATTTCCTATTGCAATATTACTAGATTATCATTTTTTTAATGTAATATACGTAATTTATTCCTCAGGGTCAACAGACACTTTATTTTTGATGAAATCATAAAATATAAAGGTGTTTACTAGCAGCAACCTCTTCATTAGTTACAGATTTCTATAATGTGGAATTATTTAGATGACTTTTACTTCTTCAGAGATTGTGCATATGTGCTGATAGTGGTAGACAGTAGAATTGTGCATATTTACTGATAATGGTGGACTGTAGAAGTTTGAGTAGACTTTTATGATGGAAATGTTCTGAACTGGGCAGTTTTGTCATTATGGATGCATGCATTTTGTTTCATTGTTTACTGGAAAAATGTTCTGAATTGGGCAGTTTTGTCATTATTGGTGCATGCTTTTTGTTTCATTGTTTAATAAATTTAAAACGCCTTCTAACAACTGTACTGTATTGTACAAGGAATATAATTTAGTACAATCAGGAATGTGTATCAAAGAGCACATGTATGTTTCATATGCAAGGGACCTATGATTTGAAAACAGCCCAGAATTACTCTTTATCTGCCACTGGCAAAATGTATTTTCTTTGAATGTGGGTTTCAATGATGTTTCAATGAATGTGAGTTTCAAGGGCAGAAAAGTTTTAATGCTAAGTCTGTTTTCATTGTGAGACTGCATTGCTTTGTTTAGCAGATGTCTTAGTGTTTGTGCTGTAAAATGCAAAATAAAACTTTCAAATGAAGTCCAAATCATCATAGAAGTAAAGCAGTATGCACATTAGTGTTTATGGTAAATGGAGGGAAATAGTCAAGTAATGGATCATTGGAATGGCTGCAGGGGGGAGGCTCCATTCGACCATGATTTTGTGAGGGGGAAGGGCGGAAAACTCAGACAGCCCTAGCTGAACTATATCTCTCAAATGTCAAGATTTTCAAAGAATGAATAGATTTTTGCTTCTTATTTTTGGTTTGTTCCTCATAAAATTTGTGGTTTTCTGGCAAATCATTTAGGAATTAAGTCAGTAAATAATGACACACTGAGTTTCAGACTTTATAACCTTCAGAAAAATGCATGTAAGACCTGTTTTTCTATCAACTGTCTCAGTTTATACAAGAGCAATTTCTAGTACTGTTTATATGCCCCCCCCCCAATATATTTGGCCTTGTCCAGATTTATTGCATTAACAGGTTGAGAGGTACATGCAAATACATTGCTTTATAGAATTAGGCATAGCCAAACCTCTCAACTCTCCCCGAATTTGGCTCAAAATGTTGCTCTTCCCCCTAATAATCCCTCTGCAAAATAGCAATTTTGGAAGAAAACATGGAGGGTTTACAATTAAGAAATAACTGTAATAATCAGAGTTATAGATTACTTTTATTTCAGAAATGCATGTAGATTCTTTTATTTTGTCAGCTGCTCAAGTTAGCAGTACTAATATTAAAGTGTCCCTTCTTTGACAGGTTCCCAGCTGTATTGTGTGGCTATTTTATATTTTTGCATCACATTGTTGGTCCATTTTTCATAAAACTGTGGTTTTTTTGGCAAATTAGTGACAAATCATTAAAGACTGAAGTTAGAAAATAATGATAGACATTTGAGTTTCAGATTTCATACCCTTCAGAAAATTCATACTAATGCAAGACCTATTCTATTATCTTTCTAGGTATATAAGAGCAATATTTAAAAATTGTCCTTATTTTTGGGCCTTTGTCCCACTTCTATGTATGGCTTTGTCCCGATTTCTTTCTCTGAGGTTGAGAGGTATGACAAATGTGTCAGGGCCATCACAGTCAGCCAGAGACATTTCAAATTGTGACATACTTGTTACACCCCACTCCCCCATGCAGTGACTCTGGATGTGTCCAAGCAAGGCAAGGAGTAGTTATGCAGTGTAAATGTGCAGAGTATCCCCCCATCCAAGGTAGACACAAGTACTACAGTGGCTTTTCATCTGTCTTTGATTTTGCAGAATGGTCTGGTTTGTCATATTTTTGTACTGTTGATTTATGCTTATTACTCAAAGTGCCTGTTGCTCTGTGTTTAAGTAGCAATGCTTTAATGACCATCAGGTATTGAAGGCCTTTCTGTTGTTGCCATGCAGAGAATACTTAACTGGATAATGTATAAGCCTTGGGTATTGAAATGCATATGACAGTATTTGTAATAAAGGACAGGATTACATTATTTTAAGAAGCTCATTATACTTGTTGGAGACTTCCAGTCATCTCTGCAGGTTTTACCTGTAAACTAAACAGAATGCCAATCATGTGTGGTCCATAACCTGCACAGTAATACTTTAAGCAATGTATCCTGAGCTTGTTTCTTGTTTGCTTTTCATTTTTTACTTTGATCATGTTTTCCCCATGAAACAAGTAGATAGTTGTCAGGCAGCAGGTCTTTTTTGGATACGAAACATTTTTACAAGTGGGGGTATCACAGAGATTTCTACTTTCAGCGTGTTACTTGGTACTTTAATAAAGCTGAATATAAATTATAATTAGAACTGCAGTGCAAGGAGAAGTGGTTTGAGTTGAGTGCTGCTTGTTTTCCTTATATTTGATTTTGACTGGCATGCATTCCAGTAATGTATTTAAAAAGTAATTTATTTTTTCATGCCTCACAACCTTTTGTTTCCATCTAGATATTAAGTAAGCTGTCATGCAGCCAATGCATTGAAATATTTTTATTCTTCTACACTTCATTTTGTCTTGATTGGACTCTCATAATGACGGTTTGGCACCCAGGGCAGCATATTTAATTAAAGTTAGTTTTTGTGGTTTTGAGCATAGCTCCTCCCCTTTCTAGTTGGCTGCACCCCTTCCCATTGACTCCACCCATTCAGCTGTCTCCTGCAGCCCCCCTTTGATTTGAAGTCACCAGCCACCACTACTTTTAACCACTTTTTAACATGATGTCATTTCCTGTTCTAATCAAATAAATTCAATTAAGACATAAAGCAACACAAGGGAAAGAAAAGAAAAGCAGCAACAGTACATAAAACTAACATGATGCCACAGATGTATACATCCCTAATATAAAACTGAATGGGAATCAAGTTGAAAAATAGGATTATATAAAAATATGAATATATAGAATATATAAAATACGCTATGTAGAGCATCTAATCTACATTGGCCAGGTTTGAATGACAGCCTGTCCATTAGCTGTTTATTAAAACTTAAAGCACTAAATAGATGAATCTCTGTTTTTACAATATTTTTACTTTATTTCACATATTTTTTGTATATTTTATATGTGTTATGATGGTTGGGAGTTATTGTTTTGCTATTGGATTGATTTTAAAGCTCATCAGGTAATCCTTGGGCTATTTTATATCCATTTAGGATAGTTTTTATATGTTTAAATTTATATAGTGTATTTTATATATTCTATATATTCATATTTTTATATAATCCTATTTTTCAATGTGATTCCCATTCAGTTTTATATTAGGGATGTATACATCTGTGGCATCATGTTAGTTTTACGTACTATTGCTGCATTTCTTTGCTTTCCCTTGTGTTGCTTTATGTCTTAATTGAATGAATTTGATTAGAACAGGAAATTACATCATGTTAAAAGTGGTTAAAAGAATGCATTTCTGTGTGATGTCTGTATCTGATGAAGTTCCTATTATTATTTGGGACGAAAGCTCTTAGATTTGTTTCTGTTGCAATAAACTAAAAGTCACTGTGGAGTTCTTGGGGTACTTACTATTTTTTGGCTGGAATCCTTATTTGGTGTGGATTCTGAGGCTCTTATTGCCTGGATTCTGTGGTTTGTGACTTTTTCTTCTTGCTTGTAATTTCCATTTTAGAAATGCTTTATCATTAAAGAGACAACTTTGCTATCATCCTATTGGTAGGAGGAGCGATAATCTTAGATCAATGAGATTAGGCACTTTTCCATGTCACATTTGTATTGTTTGTTGCATGATTTCTTTTGCAAATTTTTTTATCAATCCCCTGAATAGCTAGATATATGATCAAAAGCTATATGCGGACTGGAAGAGCTCTGATGTAATTTATTTGGCTGCATGTAATGATTGTCCCCATTTCTATGTAGGTAAAATGAACTGATCCTTTAAGTAGCAGATATTTGGAGCATCTCCATGACATTCTGAATGGTAAGGAGCTTTAGCTAAGCACATTGTATCCTTTCCTACACACTCGTTCCGAATTTTGGTTTTACAGTTGATTATTAAGAATTTGAGAGACGGTGATATTAAGGATGAGACTGAAGTGGCTGAAACTAAGTGGATTATTACACTTTAAGTGGATAAGGGCTATGGGTTAAATGGTACTGTCCCTTTAAAGCCCATTTTAAAAGCATGGAGGCTGTTTTATTTAGAGATTACTTACATCTGTTTTAATGATTGTTTGAACTTTTTTACTGGTTGTTCCATTCTGTGTCTTGATATTAAAATGATGTGTTTTTTGTGGTTTTATGGTCTGAAGAAGCACCTAGTGCATGAAAGTGCTTACCAAATAAATGACATGTTTTTTTAGCCTTGGTAGTCAGTCCCTCTCTCTTTTATCATGTTTTGTTTTGTATGGGACTGACTTTTAGCCACATTCTTTACTTTTTTCTGATTAATCATTTGTGCAGTTGATTCTTCTCATCTCCTTTTGTATCTATGTCACATTTTTCAAGACTTTTTGTTTTAATGAAAACCCTCAAATAAAAATCTAAATACATTTTCAGAGCACTCCCACCCCCTATTAACCTAGAACAAATGAGCAAAACTATGTACATCTTCAAAATATGAAGTGCAACCCTTCAGATAGGAACAATTGCTCCAAATAAATAACTGCACCCACAGGTATTATCTAACCTAAAATTAAGGTTATCCATTGTAAAGTGCATTCTACAGCCTGTGTTACCCCTTACACTGATTGCTGTTTGTTTTTTCTTATCTCTATTCCCCCTCACAGATATGAAAAACAGCATGCATACTTTCAGAAAACATTAACTTTTAAACTTAAGAAAAAGTGTGCGGGTTATGTTTATGTTCATGTTGCACACTGAGAAGCATTGTCATAGTTTTCAACCCTAGCCTTCAACAGAATAAACCCCTTTGTTAATCCTAGAGCAAGATCTGGTCATACTAGCCCACACACCAATAGTAGTTGCAGTAAAAACCTGCCATAATGGATGGTCAGTTTCCAACCATTTCTGCAGCCAACCTGATTGACATGGGCATCCTGAGGCAATGTAGTAATTGCCTCATGTATACTGATAAGCACTTACTCTGAAAACAAACAAATGCTATATGTGAGAGATTTAATTATGTTATGAATTTGAAATAAATTCTCTCATGTAACAACAAAATGGACATCAAACAGGTTGTCAGCATGCACACATATCACCTCTCGCACAAAGCAACATCACAACACATAAATTCATATATGCTTAGGGACTCAATAGAAGTCTACCAAAAGATCAGAGACCTCCCAAGTGCAAACCACTTGCACACACTGCAAAGCAAATAGGATCCACTACACATAACAGCATACACACACACACACAGACACCAGTATCTCAGCAAATAAGCCCATAAGGCAAAACACCTCAAAACCAAATGTCCTGGTCATAGGCGACTCCACAGTGAGACACAACAGATGTCCCCTTCACTAGGCTGGACAAGGAGAAGGTCACAGTCAGCTGCCTATCAGGTTCTAGGATCCATCAAATCAAGCACACACTCAAGTCACTGAACAACAATTACCATTATCTCAGTCATAGTACATGTTGGGGTGAATAACTTGAGGCATACCTCTCCGGACTATATAAAGACAGACAAGACTGAACTCTCAGATTATGTGTCTCAGGGAGGTATGTCCTTAGCCCTAAGCAGCATTCTACCTTTACCTAGGATGATGTCACAATATAGACAAATAAATGATTGACTTCAACAATTGGCTTAGCTTCTGGTGTCAATTCAGTCAGCCTGGGAAGACATGGTTGACAGACCAAGCTGCTTTGCCAGAAAGAGTCTTCACCTGTTCCCTCTAGGCTTTCGGATACTGGCAAAGGTACTTGCCTCCCCATGGTGCCTTTTTAGGCAATGTCAAAAGAACAAAATTTCCAGTGTAAAAACATCCACTTGAGACAAACTCGAGGTTATGCTGCTTAATGCTAGGAGCCTAAACAAGAAAGTATACTCCCTGGAAGCACTCCTCACTTTGGAAGATGCTTATGTCTGTGCAGTCACTGCAACACAGTTCAAGGCCTCAGAGAGCCCCCCCATCCGTGCAAGACTACAATACATTCCACACATTCAGACCCCAAAATGATTGTGAAAGAACCAAAGGTGGAAGTGAATCCATCTTCATTAAAGCCAAATACACCTCGAGACTAGTTAAACAGTAAGAGTCTCTTGAGCTACTTCAGGTCCAACTAATGATAGGTAAAATGCCCTACCACATCATTCCTAACTACAGGTCTCCCACCATGAACCAAGAGAAGCACACTGCCTACCTAGACTTGCTACAGTCACTCACTATACAGCCACACACTTTGGTCATGGAAGATTTCAACTATCCTTCCATCAGATGGGTGACATACATGAGCACAAACATACTCATCCTGAGGTTCCTGAACTTTGTCAGCACAAGTGCCTTGGAACAGCTAGTCTGCACCCCCACAAGGAGTTCAAATGTCCTAGACTTAGTACTCACCAACATGGGGGGTCACTGCACTAGCCCCTGTGTCTTACCCTCCCTGGTAAGGTCAGACCATAAATCTGTCTCATTTGAATTAATGATCAAACCTGACACCCCCACAGGAGCAAATAACTGAACAAATTCTCCAAAACAAACTACAGCCTTCTAAGCAATGGTATAAAAGTTTCAAACCCCTAGCTAACACAGCCAACAATGACTCCTATACAGAGGAGTACATAAATGACCTGTATAACCACCTAAACTAGTGTATAGAATCAGCTGTACCTGACCAGATCAAAACCAGATCTTCTGGAAAAAACAGGCCACCCTAGTGGAACTCAAGTATAAATAGGTTATATAACAAAAGGAAGAAACTTATGTCCAAGAACAAGAGGGAACTTACTCAGCAGAAGAAGAATATCCTTCACAGCTTGAACAAGCAAATTAGATATCTTGCAAAGTCTTTTAAAGCTAGTTAAGAAGCTAAATTAGCATCCCTAGCTAAGGATAATCATAAGGCATTCTTAGCTATGTTCGAAATCTAAAAGGGAATGCTCAAGTATGTATAGAACTTATAGCGAATGGTACCTCTCATACTGAACCTGAAGAAATTCCCAACCTGCTAGCTGATAGATTTGGCACAAACTTCACCCCCCTGTCCCCACCAGCCATACCCCAAACCATACCTGACACCAGTCCTCTACGCAGAAAGAGCAGGTCATATCCTCATTCTCCAAGGCCGAAAGCATGGCCTCTATGGAACCAGATAACATCCCAGGCTGCTTACTAAACAATCTAAAACAAGACTTAGTGGAACCATTTAACACTCCATTTAACCCCAGCCTGAGCACTGGCTTTGTTCCAGCAGAGTGGAGAACAGCATCAGTAATTCCCTTGCACAAAGGGGATCCATCAACTGACCCTGGGAACTATAGACACATAAGCCTAACCAGCCTTATGTGCAAGGCCATGGAAAGAATCATCATGGACCTTATCAACAAGGCCATAGGCAACCTTCAAACTATTGACCAGCCCAGTATGGTTTCATTAAGGGTAGGTCATGCTTATTGAACCTGGTGGACTTCTTCAAGAATGTCAACAAAGCCCTGGATGAGGGCAAAACAGTACATAGTACCTATCTTGACTTATCCAAGCCTTTTGACACAATCCCCCACTCAGGTATTATCGAGAAACTTGCCCAGCTTAGGATTAACCCATACGACACTAGATGAGTAGCCGAATGGTTCACTGACAGAATGCATACTATAAAAATTGGGGATTCCACCTCCACCAGTAGACTAGTTACCAGTGACATACCACAAGGATCTGTGCTGGGTCATCTACTGTTTGGAATCTATTTCTCAGAAGTACAGGCAAAAGTAGCTGGCCTGTGGCTTATCAAGTTCATTGATGATTGCAAACTGAGCGTAATCATTGAATCCCCAAATGATGTTAATAGAATACAAAAGGGGTTAACACAGAGAAATGATTGGTGCCAAAGCCACGGACTACAACTAAATTTAAAAAAAGTACATTATTATCCCCTTTGGAAAAAGGAAGTCCCTGCAAATTACAATATTAATAACCCCCCTCAAGCTCAAACCCAGTGGTGTGAGATTTGGAAGCACAGGTTGATAGCAATCTAAGCTTTGATCACCATGTGTCCACATTGGTAAGAAAAACCTTCTACAGTGTGCATCTCATAATTAAGGGCATTGCATCCAAGACTAAGGAAGTTATAACTCCTCTGTACTCAACCCTCATCAGACCATTAATAGAGTACAATGCTCCCTTTTGCATGTACCGCCCAGACACCTGCAGCAACTGGAGAGAGCACAGAGCTTCCTCATCAAGAAAATTCAGGACCTCCAAAACATGACCTACATGGAAAATACTGAAGGCCCTGTCACTGTACTCTGTAATCCTTCAGGCTGCTGACAGGCAACTTATGCTTGGCCTACAGAGCAGTCTCTGACCTTGCCCTAATGGAAATACTACACATCTGCAAATTAAATGGGACAAGAGTCACTCACTCCAGGGATCTCAACCTAGCCTGCAATATTAACAGAACATGCTGGAGAGACAGATATATCTCTCAGAGATTGCTACTTCTCTGGAATAAACTCCCAATTCATGTGCAGCAAAACTCCTCAATGATCCTATTCAGCCACAACCTGGACAATTGGATGGGAGACCATAACTTCACCTTGGGGGTGGCATCTATGTCCTTCATGGACAGGGACAGTTGGTGTTAATCATAGACTCACTTTGCGAATAATAACCATCTAACCAAGGTCAATTAGGGAACATGGGCATAACATAGCTAGGCTACAAACTTATGAACATATAAATAAAACTGAATTGTACACTGTTCTATTAAGTTGCTTAAAGTACTAATGGTGCTACAGAGACTGGTATTTCTTATTCATTTCCAATAATTTCACACTTTAGTTTTCACTGAACTGTTTTCCATTGTACCTTAAATTTTGCATTTCCTCAACAAAGAATGCTTGAAACTCTCAAGATTATTTGCTTGCACCGTCAGACAGTTCATCTCCATGTAAAAGTAGTCAGCAAAAGATCTTTGTAAATTTCACTCAGAACAGAATGTACAGATACCTTCAACTGAAGATGTCTTGACTCCCACTGAAAATTTGCTAATGAAAAAAACAAGTTAATAGTTTTGCAACTGCAAGAAATTTAGTATTTTTCATGGCTTTCATCATTTTGTCTTATTTTTCAAGATGACTTGCTTACAAAAAACACTTGGGTTTATCTAGATACTCACCCTTATAAAAATAAATAAAATATCTTAATTCTACATATAATATAATCAGTGCACTTTTACACCACAGTCTCACTTAGCAGCCCAAGATCACAGCATATTAACATTAAACTTGCTTTTGCACAGCCTTGCTTCCCTTGTTATACTGTAAAACCTATATTTCTTACAACTAAAAAGTACTTGTTTTCTTTAATATCTTTAACACATATAAAAATCAAAGTAAAAAACGACTCCACATTTAAAATATCCTGACTATACACTACACAAAACTGGAACAGACAAAATCCACTGGAAACACCACACGGAGATGACCACTGTTGTAAAAAGCTTCTTTATTGGAAACAGGAACACACAAGCGCTTTCACGTAGCTGTACTACGCTTCTTCAGGTGTAATAAGACATAAGTTTAAACAGCCATTTATACAAAGACTTTTGGCGCTCAAAACTGACCAATTAAGACCCTAATTGAATAATTATAACATTCATACTAGGCTCATTTAAAGAAACAACATTAACAAATTCATATAACACAGATAAAAAAACATTAAAACATTTAAAAATGGCTTAAATAACACAGTTGACATAAAGCGCGCATAAAGCGCCTTAAATAAACTATTCTGCAAAAGAAGAATATAACACAATCATCTATCAAACTGACGGTGCAAGCCTGCTGGCACGCCAAAATTGCTTTGAAATAAAATAGTAAGTGTTCATAACCAGAACACAAAACTTAAACCATAAGCCAGAAGTTAATTCTTTCTGAGCAAGAGTATTCAACACAGCAATATCACTAATAAAATTAAAATACATAAACCAGCTCTGTTGTTGGAGTCGCTCAGCTGAGCTCATACTGAACTCATTACCATGTAGTATAAGGTTGGTAAACAAAACAAGTACATCAAACGACACCAAATGTGTAAGGTGTAGTGTGGTATAAAAGATGATATTTCCAAACACTACTATCTGTCAGTATATCCCATAGAATGACTGCTTGTCTGAAAATAAAAAAACATCAGTATATAGTATCTATTTATAAGTAGAAAACATGACATTTGTTAAAAACATCTTAATACAACCATGCTGATCTAGTATTAGATCTCAAGAAGAGAGCAACATTACCATTCTAAAAAGCACGAAAATAATAACCATCCATAGCGATCACAATCGGAACAGGATAGCTGTCATAGTATAAACAAGAAAGTTCATAAAACCGATCAAGACAGCAAAAGCCAGTCCGGCGGTGAAAAGCATCCTACTGACAACAACAGCTACCAAACTAGAGAGCGAGGTAACGACCAGGTGCTGTCTTACAAAAGTATTGCTAGTTGGCTAGCCTAATGAAGGAATCGCCATCTTGTGATACAAACCTAAATACCTAGATGGAAAACATTGCCAAAAATGTTTCAAACAAAAAATATTGGAAGCAGCAGTCAACTATTAATAACATATAACCAGATCACTCGATTCTAATATAGCCTAACATCCAAGGATCTGGCGAAATGCTAATAAGATGGTTCACACTAATCGCCATCTCGTGATACAAACCTAAATACCTAGATGGTAAACATTGCCAAAAATGTTTCAAACAAAAAATATTGGAAACAGCAGTCAACTATTAATAACATATAACCAGATCACTCGATTCTAATATAGCCTAACATCCAAGGATCTGGCGAAATGCTAATAAGATGGTTCACACTAATATCGTTGCAAACACTAGATATATCAACATGCAATGCCAAAGTAAAGCTAAGAGGTCAAGAAGGACCTGGCCAAAACATGTAAATATAAAGACTACAATACGACATAAATAATGACAATGAAGTGCATTTAACATCATAAAAACTAAACTGAACCAAAACGGATTGCAGAGTAGTGGATAAATTTCTCTCAGAACAGAATGTACAGATACCTTCAACTGAAGATGTCTTGACTCCCACTGAAAATTTGCTAATGAAAAAAACAAGTTAATAGTTTTGCAACTGCAAGAAATTTAGTATTTTTCATGGCTTTCATCATTTTGTCTTATTTTTCAAGATGACTTGCTTACAAAAAACACTTGGGTTTATCTAGATACTCACCCTTATAAAAATAAATAAAATATCTTAATTCTACATATAATATAATCAGTGCACTTTTACACCACAGTCTCACTTAGCAGCCCAAGATCACAGCATATTAACATTAAACTTGCTATTGCACAGCCTTGCTTCCCTTGTTATACTGTAAAACCTATATTTCTTACAACTAAAAAGTACTTGTTTTCTTTAATATCTTTAACACATATAAAAATCAAAGTAAAAAACGACTCCACATTTAAAATATCCTGACTATACACTACACAAAACTGCTTTACTATACATAACATGCAGTTTATATTATGAAGTATTTTATACAGATATTAATAAGAATAAATATTGTTTTATTTACAGTTATTTTTTACCTTTTTAGTTTTTTGAACATTAATGATATAAACTATGGTATATGCCTTAAAGTCCACCCACAAGTTTAACAAAGTCAACAAAAGTCCAGTCTTTCTCAGCCCCTTCTTGCACATCTATTTTTCACAAATGTGATTGATATCATTTATTCACTAATTTCACTGCTGCTGATATTCTTCTTGTTCATCACCATCTCCCAAACCCAGACTCTGGCTCAGGTTCAAAGGACTCTGAATTCTTCTACTCTACTCTTTTTCTGTCTCTCAATCATTTTCCTCTGGAACAGTGGAAAAGGTTTCAGTGGTAAAGTCTCTCTATCAGTTTTATTATGAGAAAAAATGAGAAGCAGAATCATCTTCTATTTGCCGTTTCACTTTTTGGATAAACATTTTTCTTTTCTCATTAGCCTATTTTGCATCAAAGGTATCTTTTTGATCCTCCAGGAAAATATATTAAAGAGAGATGGATACAGCAGCTTGAATCTCACACCCACTTCTCAGCATTTTCTGACTGATGGGATAAATTTGCTTCTCTTCTGCCTGGTGTACAGTGAGTAATCATTTTCCACAAACACTCTGTCTTCAATTTTCTAATACTTTTCCCTTCTTCCACAGTTTTGTCAGGATCAACTCTTTCTGCTGGTATGATAGCATTTTTACTAATACAAGTTGTAAATGTCCTCTCTAAGGAGAAAAATACAACATCTATAGGACCTGATAACATCCCAGGCTGCATCCTACATGGGCTCCAACAAGAATTAGCAACACCATTGGGTACTCTTTTCAATCATAGTCTAAGCACCAGCTTCATCCCAGCTGAATGGAAAAAAGGCCACTATTATTCTCTAGTCCAAAGGTGGTGTTTCTACTGACCCTGGGAACTATAGACCTATTAGCCTGACTAGCCTTATCTGCAAGGCCATGGAGCAAATCATCATGGACTTTATCAAAAAAGATATAGGTAATCTCCAAACACTTGATCCTACTTGGTTTGGAAGGGAGATCATGCCTGTTAATCCTGGTGGACTTCTTTGAGACAGTCACCAAAGCCCTAGATGAGGGGAAATCTGTGCATACAGCCTACCTAGACTTATCCAAGGCTTTTGACAATATCCCCCACTCAGACATCATTCACAAACTCACCCAGTTAGGTATCAACACTTAAATTATTAGACAGGTCACTAACTGGCTCACTGATAGAACACATACCATCAAAATAGGGGAATCCACCTTCAACAGAGACCTGTAACCAGTGGTGTTCCACAGGGATCAGTCCTGGGACCTCTACTGTTTGGAATCTATTCCTCCAAAGTACAAGCAAACACTAAAGGTCTGTGGCTGACAAAGTTTGCTGATGACTGCAAATTTGGTGTGGTCATAGAATCTCCAAATAATGTCAACATCCTACAAGAGGATCTTACACAAACAAATGATTGATGCCAAAATCATGGCCTTAAACTCAATGCAAAAAATGTATTATCATCTCTTTCAGTAAGAACAATGTTCCTGCTAACTACCACTGTAGATCAGAGTGTATGTGCTGTGTCTTTAAGAAGCATATCAAGGACTGAGTGTGCACATATAAATACCGGGCACATGCTATTCCCAGTGCCATTTTAAGAGTGCAGCCAGAGAGTGAGTATGTATGATTGCAGTAGTTAGTTTGTATATAAGTTACTTAAGTTGAAGTCAGTAAACTTTTATCATGATGTGTTTGTATGTAATAAAGCTGCTTGAACAGAACCCATGGAGGCTCTTCTACTGTTTCCAAAGTAGGAGGGTGACATGGTGTCAGAACTGGGATTCCAGAGAATGATATTCGGAGCCATGAGGTGCAGAGATAACAGTGAAGGTAAACTAAAAGAAACAAGAACAAAAAGAGCCAGAAAAGAATCAAAGGTAATGAGAATTTGCACAAAACTGCTTATTTTATAAAAAAAGATAAAATGGAGCATTAAAAGGGCACAAACCACATTATTAAACAAGTGGGAGGCACAAAAGGTTTATCGACTAAGGGAAATGTTTAAAATTAAGATATTTGATAAAAGGATTATCAGAAAAGCAAAACAAGTATTAGAACAAGTATCAGAAAATCAAAATGAGTATGTTTAAAGCAAAATGAGTGTGTTTAAGGCAAAATAGGCATGTTTAGAGTAAAATGAGAACAATAAAAATACAACGGGCCTGAACAGAGATTAAACAAGCAAAACAAATATAATAAGGGCAAACAGGGCACACTAAGCATAAATAAAGCAAGGTGACTGGATGTTTTTTGTAAGGTGCTGTGTTTTGGCATAACTATTACTTTGTACTGTATTACAGGCATACCTAGAGTTATTCAAAGTATCTCTAAGTGTGTAAAAGTGCTTGCAGTGTGTGCCCATTACTGTGCATGTATTTCAAAGAGTTTATTTGTGTGCAAAGTGCAACTATTTCTTGAAGTACAGTTAAAGTATAGCCATTTCTAAAAGTTTCTTGTGCTGGATGTGTCTATTCGCAAAGTGCTGCCATTACAGAGTGTTTCTTGCACTGTAAAGAACTGCCTAGCAAGGTACCACCATTTGGTGGAAATTTCAGTGTGCTGTGTACAGTTTATTTGCAAAGTGCAAGTACTTCAAAATGTTTCTGACTCTGAGCTTCTCTTGACCAATTAATTTGCATCATACTGTCATTCTAAGAGTATTACAGTGCCAAAGAGACTTATTTCACAAAGTTCAGTTACACAGAGGCTTATTGTGCTACTAGGCAAAGTTTGAAGTATTGGCATAAATTTCTAGCAAATGTGTATGTGTTCGTGCTTATTTGCAAAATCCTTCAGTGGTATGTGTTAATATGAGAGACGGATTTCAAAAGCCCTTACCACTTATTTTTGATCAGAATATTGCAGAGAATTGGAGAATATTTGAGCAAGAGTACAATATTTTTATACAAGCAGCTTATTCAGATAAAGATGCACACACCAGGACATTCATTTTGCTAAACCTAGCTGGGTCAGAGGCTATAGAAAGAGAGCGTTCATTTGTGCATGCACCAACAGTATATGAGGGAGAAAATGAAAATCATCATATTTTTGTACAGGGTGAATCAAGGGAAGACCCTGGGTATCTGAAGCTTATGTTCAGAGAAATGTGTAACCCCCCCCAGAAAAATATTACATTAGAGAGGTATTTTTTACATGAGAGATCAGAAACTAGGGGAAACTTTTGCGGCTTATATAATTGACCTGAGAAACAAAGCCAAAATGTGTCGGTTTGGTGACTTAAAAGATGATCTAATAAGGGACAGATTCATGTGTGGTATTAATAGTGCTGCTGTGAGAGAGATTTTGTTTTGTGACAGTGATTTAACATTTAGTAATGCCACAGAGATTTGTCAAATCCATGAAGTGACAAAAAACACACAAGTATGCCTGCAAGTGACAAATGCATGGTTTCAGCAGGCTCCAGAGCAAATGTAGATAGCATGCAACACGTGGCAAACAGAAGTACTCTTAAGCACATGGCAGCCACAGCCCCTGCTGGCTCACCAAGGAAATCATGTAGTTTTCCAGCAAGTTCTAAGACTAGTTTAGTTAAAAGAACATGTTCCTTAGTGCAGTACAAGCATGAATCAACAAAACCCAAATCTAGCTTTATTGTTAACTGTCAAAATTGTGGTGCCAATCATGAATCTAAAAGAGAGAGATGCTTAGCATTTGGTCAGCAATGTCACAAGTGTAAAAATTGGAACCATTTTCAAAAGTTTTTCAAATGAAGTAAACCTCACACAATTGTAAAGAAAGGTCACACAAAAAGCAAGTTAATCAAGTAGACTGCAATTCTGCTTTCTGTGTAGATGGTATATCAGTAATTGGTGAGAGAGTTGATGCAGTGAATTTACTGGCAAAGAGTGAAGTGTTTTGTATAGCCCAGATCAATGGTAAATCCACAGAGCTTAAAGTAGAGACTGGTTCAAAGTGTAATGTTATATCAGCAGACACATTTGTTAAAGTGAGAACTAATGAGCAGCTCAATATGGCCTGTAATGTGAAAGTTGTTGCTTATGGAGGTGAAGAAATTCAAACCAAGGGCTCAGTGATGTTTTCATGTTATTTGGCCAAGAGCTGTTACAACTTGTTATTATATGTAGTTCGAAGACAGGTACAGTCTTTATTGGATCTCAAAGATAGTTTGAGAATGAATCTGCTTTTTTTTTACCAAAGAATTCATCACATAAGTGCAAATCCTAGTTCTACTTTTTCTGAAATCATTTTCTCAGAGTATGCTGATGTTTTCGATGACAAGTTGGGCAAACTTCCAGTTCTGTACTCCATGAAGTTCGACCCAGAGATCACGCCAGTAGTCAGACCAGCAAGAAGAGTTCCAATAGCTATGCAGGATAAAGTTAAGGCTCAGTTGGATAAAATGGTACAGCAAGGTGTAATTTGTCCAGTTACAGAACCAACTGAATGGGTGTTGTCTATGGTAGCAGCTCACAAAAAAGGCTCAGATGAAATCAGAATATGTATTGACCCAATTGATTTGAACAAAGCATTGAAGAGATCGCATCATCCAATGTGTACAGTCGAAGAGGTAGCAGCTCTAATACCGAATGCCACTGTTTGTTCTGTTTTGGATGCAAAAAGTTCATTTTGGCAAGTGATGCTTGATTGCAAATCCTCATTACTAACCACTTTTGGTACCCCATTTGGCAGATACAGATTACATGAGTACATGGATCGTGCTATCCCAAACAGAACCAAGATGCTATCCTCCAAAAAAAGGAAGCCAATCTGGTGGTCCCCTGCCATAAACAAACTGTACAACAGAAGGAAGAAACTGTTACAAAACAGAGTAAAATCCCATGAGTGGAGGAGCTCCCTGGTCAGCCTCAGTAAGAAGCTGAGATCCCTTATAAGTTCCTCTAAAGCTAGCTACGAAAATAAAATCACCACTAATTCCAAGGACAACCACAAATTATTCTATAGCTATGTCAAGAATCTCAATTACAACACCCAGATCTGCTCTGAGTTATAGCACAAAGGCACGAAAATTACAGAACCAACTGATATTGCCAACATCCTGGCAGATAGGTTCAGTGCTAACTTTACCCCCCCATCCCTAAAGGGCCCATATCTATACAGGAAGAATGCAGAGTCCCTGTAATCACAACTACGCAGGTGAAAGCTGCACTCTCTAAAGCCAAAAACACAGCATCCATGGGACCGGACAACATCCCAGGCTGCATTTTACACGAACTTCAGAATGAACTGGCTCCTCACTTAAGCACCATGTTTAATAATAGCCTTGCATCAGGCTTTGTGCCCACTGAGTGGCGCACAGCAACAATTATCCCACTCCACAAAGGGGGAGCCACCACTGATCTCAGGAACTATAGACCTATTAGCTTGACGAGCCTGGTCTGCAAGGCCATGGAACGTATCATCATGGAACTCATAAACAAAGACATTGGTAACCTCCAAACTCTGGATCCCACCCAGTTCGGGTCTGTGAAAGGCAGATCATGCCTCCTGAACTTGATTGACTTCTTTGAGGCAGTCACCAAAGCCGTAGATGAGGGTAAGGTGGTTCACACAGCCTATCTTGACCTCGCCAAGGCTTTCAACACCATCCCCCATTCTAAAATTATAGCTAAACTCAATAAACTAGGCATAAATCCCTACATCACAAGATGAGTTAAGAGATCACACAAAGACTGGTCCAATTTTGCAAAAGCTAAATCACTACATTAATGTTGGATGGCCATCAAAGCAATCTAGTGTACCACCTGAAGTGCAAACCTATTTTCCTTACAGAGATGAATTGTTGATGGAAGATGGCATCATTTTTAAAGGTCCTAAAATTGTTGTTCCTGCTTCCTTACAGCAAGAATATATCCAGATTTTGCATCGTGGTCACCCAGGTTACGCATCCACTAAGAGAAAAGTGAGAGAACTAGTATTTTAGCCTTCATTACTGAAAGACATTGTTAAAGTACTTTCTTCTTGTTCAGTATGCAATAGTACTAGACTGCATTTGCAAAGAGAACCACTTCAGCCAAGTCATGTTTCTGAACTACCTTGGTCAACAGTAGCCACTGATATCTTCGAGTGGGACAATCAACACTATTTAGTATTGGTAGATGCTTATTCGAATTGGTTTGAGATTGACTTACTACCTAATCTAACATCAACTACTGTTATTACTAAGTTGAAACATAATTTCTCTGTCCATGGTAGTCCACGCAAAGTTATTTCTGACAATGGTACTCAATTTACTAGTCAGTGTTTCAGAAATGTGTAAGAGAATGGGACTTAGTACATGATACTAGCAGTCCTGAATACCCACAGTCAAATGGTCTACCTGAATGTGCAGTACAGACTGCAAAGCAATTACTTGAAAGGTCAAAGTGTGACAATACCGATGTCTTTTTGAATTTACTTACTCTCAGAAACATAACCCATGACGATATACTTGGCTCACCTGCTCAAAGACTTCTATCCAGGCAAACCAGAATGAAGCTACCTATTAGTTCCAGTTTATTGAGGCCAAGAGCTAAGAACAACAAAACCATTGAGGCTCAGTTATTCAAGAACCATTCTATCCAGAAGTCCAGTTATGCTCGACAAGCCACGATGCTTCGCTAGGGACGGCTTGCACCTGTCACCCCTGGGCTTTCGGATATTGGCAAAGGCTCTTGCTACCCCCATAGTGCCTTTTTTAGGCAAGGCTCAAAAGACAAACCCACCTCCATAGGTATCACAAGGGATAAGAAACTAAGAGTAATGCTACTCAACGCCAGAAGTCTAAACCTCAAGATGCACGCACTCAAAACTCTCCTTAGCATGGAGAAAATCGATATCTGTGCAGTAACAGAAACCTGGTTCAAGGCTCCTGAGAGCACCCCAGCACTACCAGGTTATACCTCATACCATGCTTTTCGGCCCCAAAACGTGGACCGAACCACAAAAGGAGGGGGAGTATCAATATTCATCAAAGATACCCACACCTCCAGGTTGGTGGCACAGCACGAAGCATCAGAGACTATCCATGTGCAACTAACAGTGGATAAAACTGCCTTCCAGTTTATAGCCTGCTACAGACCACCCTCCCAAACCCAGGAACCCCACTCAGCCTTCCTGAGAACACTGGAAAATATGAAGGTCTCTCCAAACACCATTATATTGGGCGACTTCAACTACCCAAACATAGACTGGGAGCATTACTCTAGCTCCAACACCCTAGGCCAAAGGTTCCTAGAATTTATAAACTCAAATGCTATGGAACAACTTGTTACCACTCCCACAAGAGAGGAAAACATACTGGACCTGATCATCACCAACATGGGGACTCCATGCTCCAGACCAGAAGTGTATCCCTCACTGGTAAGATCAGACCATAAACTAATCTCACTGGATAGTCACATCCCGACTCCACCCCCTGCCCTGAAAACCACAGTGAAAAACTTCTCTAAAGCAAATATCACACTCCTCAAAACCAAGGTGGAATGCTTCAAAGCCCCCGGGCCTGTGGAAAATACGTCCCAGACCACAGAATCCTTTATAAACGCATTCTATGAACACCTTCAGGAACGCATGGATCATGCAATCCCAAATAAAACCAAGACCCAATCCTCCAAAGGCAGACGTCCTGTCTGGTGGACCCCAGCCATAAACAAACTATACAATAGAAGGAGGAAGCTACTACATGATAGAGCACAATCCCAAAAAGGGAAGGCATCTCTGATCAGTATTAGCAAAAAACTACGGGCACTCATAAAATCGTCTAAGGCCAGCTTCGAGAGAAAAATTGCAAAGGACACTAAGGATAATCACAAGGCTTTCTTTAGTTATGTTAGGAACCTGGGTGGGAATTCCCAGATATGCTCAGAATTAGTCCAAAATGACAAAAAATACACCGAACCCACAGACATTGCCAACATCCTAGCTGACAGGTTCAGCGCAAACTTCTCCCCCCCCTCCCCACCAAAAGGGCAAATATCTATCCCAGCAGAGTACTGCCCCCAACATCTCAGATGCACAGGTTAAAGCTGCCCTCTCCAAAGCAAAAAACACAGCATCAATGGGACCAGACGGTGTCCCAGGCTGCAGCCTACATGAACTCCAAGAAGAGCTAAACCCAAACATAAAACTACTGTTCAATCTCAGCCTTACTACAGGATATGTACCCAAAGAGTGGCGTACAGCAACAGTGGTCCCTCTCCACAAAGGTGGTGCCTCAACGGATCCTGGAAACTATCACCCCATAAGCCTGACTAGCTTGGTCTGCAAAGCTATGGAAAGGATCATCATGGACCTCATAAATAAAGATATTGGGGACCTACAGACACTGGATCCTACCTGGTTCAGCTTTGTTAAGGGCAGATCCTGCCTCTTAAACCTGGTAGATTTCTTTGAAACAGTCACCAAGGCCATTGACGAGGGGAAGGTGGTCCACACAGCCTACCTGGACCTCGCAAAAGCCTTCGATACAATACCCCACTCTGGGATTATAGATAAGCTCACAAGCTTAAATATAAACCCCTATGTCACTAGATGGGTTGCAAATTGGCTCAAGGATAGAACCCACATGGTTAGAATTGCTGGAGCCATGTCAGACTCCAAACCAGTTACAAGTGGCATCCCACAAGGCTCAGTCCTGGGACCTCTTTTGTTCGGTATATACTTCTCGGAGGTACAGGCCAACACGGAAGGACTGTGGCTGACCAAGTTCACAGATGACTGCAAACTGGGCACCATAATCGACTCTCCAGCTGACACAAGCATCCTCCAAAAGGGCCTCATAGAAACAGACAACTGGTGCCAGAGCCATGGCCTCAAGCTAAACGCCAAAAAGTGTATAGTCATCCCCTTTGGCAAAAACAAAGTGCCCACAAATTACCACATAGGTAGTAATCCATTAAGTACAGAAGAAGTAATTAGGGACCTGGGGACCCAAGCTGATAGCAATCTCTCATTTGACAACCACGTGGCCAAAGTGGTTAGAAAAACATTTTATATAGCCCACCTAATCATGAAGGGATTCACATCTAGATTAGGGAAGGTCATCGTGCCTCTTTACTCATCCCTCATCAGGCCCATAATTGAGTACAATGCCCCTTTTGGGATGTACCTTACCAGACACCTGCAGCAACTGGAAAGACCCCAAAAGTACCTCACCAAGAGGATCAAAGGGCTCAAACAGATGCCATATGCTGCCCGGTTAAAGAAACTCCAGCTCTACTCAGTGGCATACCACCTGCTCAGAAGTGATCTGTGCCTGACGTATAAAGCCATGTCCAACCCGGAATTAATGGACATGCTGCACCTCAGAAAATCCAAATCCCATCGAGCTACGCGCTCGAGAGACTTGAACCTCAGCACTGAAATAAATAGGACATGCTAGAGGGGACAGATTCATAACCCAGAGGCTCCCTTCACTCTGGCATAAAATCCCAGTCCAGGTTAGGCAGAGTCCCTCATTGACTCTCTTCAAGAGGAATCTTGATGAGTGGATGGGAGATCGTAGATTTACCCCCGGGTATCACTTCTGTGTCACTGTTAGACAGAGGCACAGTATACTAACCTCGAAAAAGGGCATAGCAAAATTAATTTAAAATGGGTGGGGAAAGCCAAACACACTCTGGCTAGGCTTATAAATGCCCTAGGGCAGATAGCCTAGTATGAACCTATGAACCTATAAATTGAGCAGATTTCTTCGTCCGTTGAGGGAAGGAGAGACAGTGAGGATACAAATGGTGAAAGGTTTCGACCGGATTTGTCAAGTTACAGGCATATGTGCTGAGATAAGATCATAGCTTGTAGAATCTGAGGATGTGGAGTACAGGAGAAATCGCAGGCATCTTCTTCATGTACCAGAATTATCATCACAGCATTGTTCCTGTGATGCTGACTCTTGTTCTCAGAACAAACCAGACATTGTTCCCATCCCAGATTGTGTTTCAACCTCTACTTCTGTTGCTAAGAATGTTCCAAATACTTCAAAGGTTGAACATTCCATAGAGACAGTTCCAGTTGCTAAACCTAATTCCCAGTTCTATGTCACATCATATGGTTGAATATCCTGGCCCAGTGTGACATACATAGCAGCATGGACATAACTGTGTATATGTACCTAGTCTTGTATAATTGCATGACAAAGAGCTACTTGTAATATCTGCATGCCAAATAGATTCATAACGTTGCATGATCTATTTCTCAAAGAGGGAGGATGTAGATCAGAGTGTATTGTGCTGTGTCTTTAAGAAGCATATGAAGGACTGAGCATGCACATATAAATACCAGGCACGTGCTATTCTCAGTGCCATTTTAAGAGTGCAGCCAGCATGTATGATTACAGTAGTTTGTTTGTATATAACTTACATAAGTTAAAGTCAGAAAACCTCTGTCATGATGTGTTTGTATATAATAAAGCTGCTTGAAGAGAACGCACAAAAACTCTTCCATTGTGTCCAAAGTAGGAGAGTGACAACCGCATTAATAGCGACACCCTAACTACTCAATCAGTGGTGACAGACCTGGGCACACAGGCTGATAGCAACCTTACCTTTGATCACCATGTCTCCACAGTGGTAAGAAGGGCATTGTATATTGCTCATCTCATAAGTTCATAGGTAGGTACTAGGCTATTGACCCTAGGCACTATATAACCCTAGCCAAAAAGGTACCCTGGCTTTCACCACCGAAGAAAATTATTTTCCTGTGCCCCTGTTGAGCAGAGCCACAGAGGTGATCCCCGGGATGAATTTCCTATTTCCCATCCAATCATCAAGATTTTTCTTTAAGAGTGCTAATGAGGAGCTTTGTTTGATATAGATAGGTAGTTTGCTCCAGAGTAAGGGAAGTCTCTGGGACAGGAATCTATTCCTCCAGCATGTTCTGTTTATTGTGGTGACAATGTTTAGGTCCCTAGAGCATGTAGCTCGGAGGGATTGGGATTTCTATAAGTGGAGCATGTCCAACAGCTCTGGGTTTGACATAGCTTTGTAGGTTAGGCAGAGATTGCCTCTGATTAGGATGGAGTAAAGCTGGAGTTTTTTGAGACGGTCTGCGTAGGGCATCTGTTTGAGGCCGGTAATCCTCTTTCTGAGGTATTTCTGCAGCCTTTCCAGTTGTTGTAGATGTCATACCAAAAGGGGCATTGTACTCTATAATGGGTCTAATGAATGATGAGTAGAGGGGAACAATGATCTCTTTTTTCCTTGATGAGAAACCTTTTTTGATGTGTGCCACATAGAAGGATTTCCTGACTACTGTGGCAATGTGATTATCAAAGGAGCACTACTGTCCACCTGTGTCTCAAGGTCTCTTATCACACTTTTGGTGTTAAGTAGACTACCACCTATGTGGTAGCTCATGGGCACAGACTTTTTACCAAAGGGGATGACAATGCACTTCTTGGCATTGAGCTTGAGGCCATGACTTTGACAACAGGCATCTGTCTCAGTGAGGCCCTTTTGTAGTATGTCCACATCGTTAGAAGTTTTGATTATGGCTCCTAGTTTGCAGTCTTCTGTGAACTTCATTAGCCAAAGACCTTATGTGTTAGCCTGTACATCAGAAAAGTAGATACCAAACAGGAGAGGACCCAGGACTGAAGCCTGTGGTACTCCACTTGTCACTGGTCTGAAGTCGGATTTGGAGTCTGCTACTTTCACAGTGTGGGTTCTGTCAGTGAGCCAGTTGGCAACCCATCTTGTAACATAAGGATTTATATCTAGTTCAGTGAGTTTATCTATAATTCCAGAGTGGGGATGGCATCAAAAGCCTTGGCGACATCTAGATAGGCTGTTTGAACCACCTTACCCTTGTCTACGGCTTTGGTGACTGCTTCAAAAAGTCTATCAGGTTTAGCAGACAAGATCTGCCTTTTACAAACCCAAATTGGGTGGGGTCCAGAGTTTGGAGATTACCAATGTCTTTGTTTATAAGTTCCATGATAATACGTTCCATGGCCTTCTAGACCAGACTCGTTAGGCTAATGGGGCGGTAGTTCCTGGTGTCCGTGGTGGCTCCCCTTTGCGGAGTGGGATAACCATCACTGTGCACCATTCAGTGGGCACAAAGCCTGAGGTGAGGCTATGATTGAACATGTTGCTTAGGTGGGGTGCCAGTTCATTCTGTAGTTTGTGTAGAATGCAGCCTGGATGTTGTCAGGTCCCATGGATGCTGTGTTCTTGGCTTTGGAGAGTGTGGTTTTTACCTGTGCAGCTGTGATTACAGGATCTTTGCATTCTTTCAGTATATAGATGAGCCCCTTAGGGGGTGAGAGGGGGTAACATTAACACTGAACCTGTCTGACAGGATGATGGCAATATCAGTTGATTCTCTATAATTTAGTGCCATTGTGCTGCAACTCAGAGTAGATCTGAGTGTTACCATTGACAGTCTTGACATAGCTATAGAATGCTTTGTTGTTGTCTTTAGAATCAGTGGCAATTTTGTTTTTGTAATTAGCTTTGGAGGATTTTATTAGGGATCTCAGCTTCTTACTGAGTCTGACAAGGGAGTTCCTCCAATCATGGGATTTTACTCTTTTTTTTGCAACAGTTTCTTTCTTTCTTCTGTTGTAGAGTTTGTTTATGGCAGGGGACCACCAGATTGGCTTCCTTTTTTTTGGAGGATAGCATCTTGGTTCTTTTAGGGATAGCATGATCCACGCACTCAGGTAAGTGCTTTTAACGTGCATTTTTGTAGGATTCAGCAGTTGTACCTCTATTGTCCATCTGCATGGTTTCATGAAGTTTGCCACTTCTGTCTTAAGCAGCGTGAAGTTGGCTTTGGAGAATTTTTTACGGTGGTTTCCCTAATGTGCGGTGGGGGCAGGATGTGGATGTCTAGGGTGATTAACTTGTGGTCAGATCTGACAAACAAGAAATTGACCTCTGGTGTGGAACACCGATCGCCCATGTTGGTAATGACCAAGTCTAGGATACTGCTAAGTTGCACTTGAATAATCTCGGATGCATTATGCTCAGCAACTAGCCTGGAGGTGTAGAGATCCTTAATGACTATGGACATGCCTCCGCCTTTAGTGTTTTTGTCCAGGTTAGGTGGCTGAAAGGTGTGGTATGAATTATTGCCTGGTAATGCAGGGGTGCTCTCTGGAGCCTTGAACCAGGTCTCTGTCACTGCACAGATGTCGATGTTCATCATTTTAAGGAGTGCCTCGAGTGAATGCATTTTGAGGTTTAGACTTCTAGCATTGAGTAGCATTACCCTCAGATTTTGCTTGTTTGTACATGTTATGGTGCTGAATTTGTCATTTGAACCTTGCCTAAAAAAGGCACTATAGGGGTGGCAAGAGGCTTAGCCAGTATTCAGAATCCCAAGGGTGACAGGTGCAGGCCATCTCTGGCAAAGCATTGTGGTCTGTCGATCATGTCATCCCAGGCAGATAGATACTGGATCCCCTTAGAATGACACCAGAAGCTTAGCCAATTGTTGAAGTGAATCATTTTGTCCTTGTACTGTGGTATCATTCTGGGTGATGGCAGGATGCTACTCAGGGCTAGGGTCATACCTGCCTGGGCTACAAGATCGGAGAGCTCCTCCATGTCTTTTTTCATGTAGTCCAGGAGGTACATCTCAGGTCATTCACACCAACATGGACAATGACAGAGTCATATTCGTACTTGTTGTGGAGTGACCTGAGTGCATGCATTATGTGGCAGATCCTGGCACCCGACAGGCAGCTGACAGTAACTTTCTCCTTGTTTAGCCTGGTGAGTGGAGCATCAGTGTAACCCAACATGATGCTATGCAGGTAGGTAGATGCGCGGCCGAACCAAACCAAATAAACAACGAGAGGCCAGCAATAGATGATCCTGAAGTAAAAAATAATTATGTCCAATATATATAAATGGCTAAAAATAATCCTTTATTAAACAGACCAGTTTCGGCAACCAATGCCTTCTTCAGTGTATGAAAAAGTCTCCAAAAATCCCAACTATTTATAGACACACCCCACCTGTGAGATTGATGGAAAATACCACCAGTAAATATTTAAAGAAAAAGAAACCAAAATTTATACAACTGTTATACAAAATGAATAAATGCAACCATATCTGGACAATATGTGGCAAATATAAAGACAAATGAAACATAAAAATAAATTGAACATAAAAAATAAAAAATAAAAAATATGTTATAAACTGAGCCCAACACATTAAACTAATGCAAAACCAAATTGCAGATAAATAAATACATATCACTTGTGGTATAGTTATGATAAGAACATGTATCATATAGGCTATCATAACCATAAAGAACATCACATATATAGCCTGAAAAAATCCAATAAATGTTCCAACAGAAAACATGTGGTTAACAAATGATGATATGGCCAAATTCAGAAATCCGTGCTTCATCAAGTATTCCAATAATATTCCTTCGGATATGATCGCATCTGGCATATCCATATACCTTTTGTTCTACTCCATCGGACCCTATATGACACATTAAAAAGACTGTGAAAAAATATGAGAAATAAAGGCATGCAGATAACTATTAACAAATATTAATAGTGATCCATAATGTAAAAAAGATGCCCAAATCAATATATTTAAAAAACAAAGAACATAAATTGTACCAACCTAAATCCTTATATTTATAAATGGTCATTTAATCCTGGAGGGAATAGGGCGCCCAATGTAATGATCCAATGCTGTTCCTTATGAGTAAGTATTTTATGTCATCCCTGGGGATTACTACGGTCACCCAGAATTCTATCTATAATTATAAAAGAGACTTGTGCATCAGGATGTTTCAGATTGTGTCGATATAAGGCATTAGTTTCCTTCTTAGTTTTGATGTCAGATCTATGTTCATTGATGCGTGTTCTGAGTGGTCTAGAAGTTTGGCCTACATAAAAGGCTTGACACCGACAAGCCTTTTATGAGGATTTAGGTTGGTACAATTTATGTTCTTTGTTTTTTAAATATATTGATTTGGGCATCTTTTTTACATTATGGATCACTATTAATATTTGTTAATAGTTATCTGCATGCCTTTATTTCTCATATTTTTTCACAGTCTTTTTAATGTGTCATATAGGGTCCGATGGAGGAGAACAAAAGGTATATGGACATGCCAGATGCGATCATAGCAGAAGGAATATTATTGGAACACTTGATGAAGCACGGATTTCCGAATTCGGCCATATCATCATTTGTTAACCACATGTTTTCTGTTGGAACATTTATTGGATTTTTTCAGGCTATGTATGTGATGTTCTTTATGGTTCTGATAGCCTATATGATACATGTTCTTATCATAACTATACCATAAGTGATATGTATTTATTTATCTGCAATTTGGTTTTGCATTAGTTTAATGTGTTGGGCTCAGTTTATAACATATTTTTTATTTTTTATGTTCAATTTATTTTTATGTTTAATTTGTCTTTATATTTGCCACATATTGTCCAGATATGGTTGCATTTATTCATTTTGTATAACAGTTGTATAAATTTCGGTTTCTTTTTCTTTAAATATTTACTGGTGGTATTTTCCATCAATCTCACAGGTGGGGTGTGTCTATAAATAGTTGGGATTTTTGGAGACTTTTTCATACACTGAAGAAGGCATTGGTTGTCAAACCGGTCTGTTTAATAAAGGATTATTTTTAGCCATTTATATATATTGGACATAATTATTTTTACTTCAGGATCGACTATTGCTGGCCTCTCGTTGTTTATTTGGTTTGGTTCGGCCAAGATCTACCTACCTGCATAGCATCATGTTGGGTTGTGCTTTCTCAGCTATGCTGTAGGACAGGTCTGGAAGTTATCGTGATTGAGTACAGGGGACTCCTCCCCTGACACATACAGCTTTGTGGAATTATTTGGCTATTTCACTTGTGAGAAATAAGAACAGTATGTACGCAACCAACGACTGAATGACATTCTTGAATTTTTCAATTATTGGATTTGTGACCTCTTTGGACATTGTTTTATCACTTAGCAGTGTGGCGTTTGTGGATTCTTTTGGGGCCTACGCAACGGATGCACAATCGAGTAGTTGCAGTTTCTAGGACCATACATACAAGGTTTGATATTGCTTGAATATTTGTAGCGAGGGGTTGGTGTATTGTTTTATTGAAGCAAGTGGTTACATCGGACTGTTTGGGAATCTAAAATGTTTGCTTGAACTATTGGGAGCTTCAGTCACACTTTCGCCATTCTATAAAACAACCGGTGGGTAAACTATGAATGTCAATGCTTTATGATGACCTTAACGGAACTGGAGGCATATTAAGCTGTCGTATATTCTGGATCAGCACAAAGGGTCATATACTGCTTGATCTTCTATAGCGAGGGGTTGGTGTAGTGTTTTATTGAAGAAAGTGGTTACATCGGATTGCTTGGCAATTTCAAATGTTTGTTTGAACAACTGGGTGCTTCAGTCGAACTTTCGCCATTTTCATATAACAACTGTTGGGAGAACTATGAATGTCAATGCTTAATGCAACTGGAGGAATATTAGACTGTTGTAGATTTTGGATCAGCACAAAGGGTAACATCTGACTGTTTGGGACACTAGTGACATCTGGTTTATATTGGTCGATTTGTCTCCTACAACGGAAAGCTGGTTGATCAGTTTGTACATCAGATTGTGCAGAGCCCTTTTGGCGAACAAGATACGAAGCCATTTGTGGGACAATACAGCGTGTTTGGGACCATTAATATTTTTCAAAATATGTTTTTCTAACTTTATCCATATTTTTATGTTATTTCACATTTGTATGGACGCATATTTGACAACTTTTGGTATATCTTATTGTCACTGATAGTCCACAACTATCGTGAATACCTTTATTGAGCCAGATTATTTCTCTCAATATTATGTCATTTCTCTATTGTGTTGGTCATAAATAATATTTCTCTGTGTGTATATACATATATTATGATTTGTAGTATGTTTTCTTGTGGGCCAAGTATACAATTTTAAACTACTACCATTTCTGAATACTGCTTTCAGAGATATATGAGTATAATATATTTTACCATCTTGAGGTACTATAGTCTAGAGATATTGGCATATGTCATGTTTTATTTGTTACTATAGGCCTTATTACTATGTTTTGTTGTTTACACAAACATATTAGTCCTTGATATACTCTACAAGTTCTTACCCTGGGCATTGGCCGTTTTAGCAAGTTTGATTGTGGTGCCGCTCCTGGCTTGACAATTTGCTATTTGGTTCATTCAGTGTTTTGGTGTTGACTGTTCTTTAATCATTCTATTGGCTCTGGCCCTACATTGGGTCTGTCTATACTTTTGCAATGTTCTATATGTTTGTACTATAGACCTACACTATAAGTGGTCATCAACCTTAAGATCATAGATGAATATACTGCATATACAGTTTTCTGTTTCCTGTTTTGATATATGACATCTTTTCTCTCAGTGCTGGCATTGCATTTTTTCCCTTTTATCTGTAATAATTTTTGGTAGTACAGTTGGGAATCTTGATGGGATATAGGGGCTGATACCCATAATCTCTACATATTATTATTTATTATTGACTTTCCATTACGGTGTTTTATCTTGGTTTGTGGTTTCTGGTTTTTTGTTTATATGATATATCCAGCATGGACCTGGATAGTATCCTAACTGGATTGTGTGCCGATCGGGAGGATATTGGGGTATTTGGTATCCATGCCTCGCCAGGCAGCAATTCCAATGAATCAGTGGAACAATCAGCCATGAATTGTGAATTGGCATTTAATTCCCTTTTCAAGGGTCTTAAAAACCTAAGATCAAACATGTGGCATCTGCGTTTGTTCCGGGCATATCTTCACAAAAATATAGCCCCTAGGGGTCTCAGAATTCAGCTACAACCATTGGTTGGAAGACAAGAAGACAGATTATCTAATGAGTGGCGTGAAGCCTTACAGGAAAGGGTCCATGCTTTTCGTCAGCATACTGGCCCAATATTATGAACGTATGATTGATATTAACCTCCAAGAAGTCAAAACTATGTGTTTAGATTGTAAAAGATTTGAGTCTCAATCTACATTTCAAGACTCTATTAAAAATTATCACAGGAACTCACAATCCATGATAAAGTTACCAAAGATAGAAAAATAAAGAAGTTTAAAAGAGATTATATGGATTACCAAAGGGGGCGTCCTTTTGACTCCCTGAGAACAGTGAGATTTATGGGTACCAGTCCTGGTTCTACATCTAATGTTCCCAGTAATAACTTTAAAAAAAGACCACAGTCTATTCTGAAAAATAGGGATCAAACCAGTGCCAGCACCTCAGGGGAGGATTCTTCATGTACCGATTATGATAGTTCCAGTAACAAGGATTCACCACATAGAAAAAAATCCAATAGGGCAACCCCTTTAGATATGGTCCCAGGCATAGGGGTGGACGCAAACACAAATGCGGCCAATATGCCAAATTCCCTCGCGGGATTGATCCAGAACTTCCTAACCTAAATCAGGGGGTCAATCTAAATGTTTTGAATTTGTCCAAAGAAACATTGTCTGTACAGCAACAACAACTTCTCAATAAAGGTTTAGGTTTTATCCCTGGGTTCTTTTGCAATGAATATAGCATTGTCACTGATGTTATGAGCTTCTGTCGTAACCTGAATTTGAAATTGTTTTTTGCAGATCGAGACTCTCAAAGAACTGATGAGTTCAGATTCATTAAGTCTGATTTTCAACCACCTATGCACAGACATGTTTCCGTTTTTATGCAAGCGGTCCTTAGAGACCTACATTTTGAGCATAGGGAATATGACATATTGAGATCTAATCTATCTACACAGGAAACTACTGCTCTTACTGAGCTACGGGAGAATAACAATATTGCCATCCTTCCAGCTGATAAGGGTGGTGCCGTGGTTGTGATGGATATGAGTTCATATCTGAATGAGGGCCAATCTCAACTGGCTGATAAAAGATGTTACATGTATATGGCCTATGATCCTACCATTCATTTTAAACAGGAAATAGACACGTTCCTCAATCTTGCCCTTGAGGAGGGCATTATAACCAAAAATTGTGTTTTTCAGTTAACTGTCAAGGATCCTCAGAAGCAAATCTTGTATTTACTTCCAAAAATACATAAGTCCATTACAAATCCTCCGGGGAGACCGATTGTATCAGGAATTGGGTCCTTGATGGAGCCTTTATCTGCATTTCTTACTCAATATCTTAAACCATTATTGTGTTTTGTTAGGGCAAGACTGCAGGATACGACTCAATTTCTACAGATCATACAGGACTGTCAACTTCAGCCTGGATGGCTCATGTGTTCATTGGATGTTAAAGCCCTATACGCTAGCATTCCACATTGGGCTGGTCTACAGGTCCTACAATATTGGTTAGACAGGGCTGCTCTCTACTCCCCTGGGTTTAATACGCTGCTTATCTGCATGATGGAACATGTCCTCAATAAGAATGTCTTTTATTTCCAAGGGCAATGCTATTGGCAATTGCAAGGTATGGCTATGGGAGCATCCTTTGCTTCCATTTATGCCGATCTGCTCATGGCATTCTTTGAGGAATGCATGATCTATGATCCACTACACAATATCTATCTTGTGGAAATAGACATTTGGCAGGTACCTGGATGATTGCTGGATGGTGTGGCGGGCAGATGCCAGGTATTTACAGGAATTTATCGAATACCTTAATCAAAATGTTTGGGGAATTGAGTTCACGGTAACATACGATCTTCAAAGCATCAATTTTTTGGATGTTATCATTACCAGAAATACAGATCATACGTTGAACAGGAGATCTTATTGTAAATACCCTCAATACAACACTTTGTTGCATGCTTCTAGCATGCACCCAGGCCACACCATCCGCAACATCCCTAAGTCTCAATTTATGTATCAAACGCCTGAGCTCGACACAGGGTGATTTTGATAGGGATGGCTTGGATCTTTATCATAGGTTTGCCAATAGGGGTTACAGACATCAAGACATTCTAAATGCCTGGAGTTGGACTAACAATATTGAGAGAAAAACTTTGTTACAATATCAGTCTCAAACTAAGGATTGTTCTGCAGATATCATCAGGTTTGTTACTACCTTTGGCAGAAATTCCAATGCTATCAAGGGTATCATTAATAGACATTTGAATATTCTGATGGCCAATGAACATTTGAGATCAATATTGGATCAGCAGTGCTGTTTCTCTTACAGGAGAGGCAGAACTCTTGGCTCTCTATTTTCACATTTCAAACACATAGAAAGTGGGGAGTGATACATCAACAATTGACTATGTCAGGGGATGTATTAGTGGGTACATTCCCTTGTGGCCATTGTGGTTCATGCAAACAAGTCAACAAAAGTAAGGAATTTACAAGCCGTAACACCAGCAAGGTGTATCAATGCAGAATATTTGGTAACTGTAGCAGCAGTTGGGTGGTCTATTTGGCAACTTGTCGGTGTCAAGCCTTTTATGTAGGCCAAACTTCTAGACCACTCAGAACACGCATCAATGAACATAGATCTGACATCAAAACTAAGAAGGAAACTAATGCCTTATATCTGCACAGTCTGAAACATCCTGATGCACAATTCTCTTTTATAATTATAGATAGAATTCTGGGTGATCGTAGTAATCCCCAGGGATGGCATAAAATACTTACTCATAAGGAACAACATTGGATCATTACATTGGGTGCCCTATTCCCTCCAGGACTAAATGACCATTTATAAATATGAGGATTTAGGTTGGTACAATTTATGTTCTTTGCTTTTTAAATATATTGATTTGGGCATCTTTTTTACATTATGGATCACTATTAATATTTGTTAATAGTTATCTGCATGCCTTTATTTCTCATATTTTTTCACAGTCTTTTTAATGTGTCATATAGGGTCCGATGGAGGAGAACAAAAGGTATATGGACATGCCAGATGCGATCATAGCAGAAGGAATATTATTGGAACACTTGATGAAGCACGGATTTCCGAATTCGGCCATATCATCATTTGTTAACCACATGTTTTCTGTTGGAACATTTATTGGATTTTTTCAGGCTATGTATGTGATGTTCTTTATGGTTCTGATAGCCTATATGATACATGTTCTTATCATAACTATACCATAAGTGATATGTATTTATTTATCTGCAATTTGGTTTTGCATTAGTTTAATGTGTTGGGCTCAGTTTATAACATATTTTTTATTTTTTATGTTCAATTTATTTTTATGTTTAATTTGTCTTTATATTTGCCACATATTGTCCAGATATGGTTGCATTTATTCATTTTGTATAACAGTTGTATAAATTTCGGTTTCTTTTTCTTTAAATATTTACTGGTGGTATTTTCCATCAATCTCACAGGTGGGGTGTGTCTATAAATAGTTGGGATTTTTGGAGACTTTTTCATACACTGAAGAAGGCATTGGTTGCCGAAACCGGTCTGTTTAATAAAGGATTATTTTTAGCCATTTATATATATTGGACATAATTATTTTTTACTTCAGGATCGACTATTGCTGGCCTCTCGTTGTTTATTTGGTTTGGTTCGGCCGCGCATCTACCTACCTGCATAGCATCATGTTGGGTTGTGCTTTCTCAGCTATGCTGTAGGACAGGTCTGGAAGTTATCGTGATTGAGTACAGGGGACTCCTCCCCTGACACATACAGCTTTGTGGAATTATTTGGCTATTTCACTTGTGAGAAATAAGAACAGTATGTACGCAACCAACGACTGAATGACATTCTTGAATTTTTCAATTATTGGATTTGTGACCTCTTTGGACATTGTTTTATCACTTAGCAGTGTGGCGTTTGTGGATTCTTTTGGGGCCTACGCAACGGATGCACAATCGAGTAGTTGCAGTTTCTAGGACCATACATACAAGGTTTGATATTGCTTGAATATTTGTAGCGAGGGGTTGGTGTATTGTTTTATTGAAGCAAGTGGTTACATCGGACTGTTTGGGAATCTAAAATGTTTGCTTGAACTATTGGGAGCTTCAGTCACACTTTTGCCATTCTATAAAACAACCGGTGGGTAAACTATGAATGTCAATGCTTTATGATGACCTTAACGGAACTGGAGGCATATTAAGCTGTCGTATATTCTGGATCAGCACAAAGGGTCATATACTGCTTGATCTTCTATAGCGAGGGTTGGTGTAGTGTTTTATTGAAGAAAGTGGTTACATCGGATTGCTTGGCAATTTCAAATGTTTGTTTGAACAACTGGGTGCTTCAGTCGAACTTTCGCCATTTTCATATAACAACTGTTGGGAGAACTATGAATGTCAATGCTTAATGCAACTGGAGGAATATTAGACTGTTGTAGATTTTGGATCAGCACAAAGGGTAACATCTGACTGTTTGGGACACTAGTGACATCTGGTTTATATTGGTCGATTTGTCTCCTACAACGGAAAGCTGGTTGATCAGTTTGTACATCAGATTGTGCAGAGCCCTTTTGGCGAACAAGATACGAAGCCATTTGTGGGACAATACAGCGTGTTTGGGACCATTAATATTTTTCAAAATATGTTTTTCTAACTTTATCCATATTTTTATGTTATTTCACATTTGTATGGACGATATTTGACAACTTTTGGTATATCTTATTGTCACTGATAGTCCACAACTATCGTGAATACCTTTATTGAGCCAGATTATTTCTCTCAATATTATGTCATTTCTCTATTGTGTTGGTCATAAATAATATTTCTCTGTGTGTATATACATATATTATGATTTGTAGTATGTTTTCTTGTGGGCCAAGTATACAATTTTAAACTACTACCATTTCTGAATACTGCTTTCAGAGATATATGAGTATAATATATTTTACCATCTTGAGGTACTATAGTCTAGAGATATTGGCATATGTCATGTTTTATTTGTTACTATAGGCCTTATTACTATGTTTTGTTGTTTACACAAACATATTAGTCCTTGATATACTCTACAAGTTCTTACCCTGGGCATTGGCCGTTTAGCAAGTTTGATTGTGGTGCCGTTCCTGGCTTGACAATTTGCTATTTGGTTCATTCAGTGTTTTGGTGTTGACTGTTCTTTAATCATTCTATTGGCTCTGGCCCTACATTGGGTCTGTCTATACTTTTGCAATGTTCTATATGTTTGTACTATAGACCTACACTATAAGTGGTCATCAACCTTAAGATCATAGATGAATATACTGCATATACAGTTTTCTGTTTCCTGTTTTGATATATGACATCTTTTCTCTCAGTGCTGGCATTGCATTTTTCCCTTGTATCTGTAATAATTTTTGGTAGTACAGTTGGGAATCTTGATGGGGTATAGGGGCTGATACCCATAATCTCTACATATTATTATTTATTATTGACTTTCCATTACGGTGTTTTATCTTGGTTTGTGGTTTCTGGTTTTTTGTTTATATGATATATCCAGCATGGACCTGGATAGTATCCTAACTGGATTGTGTGCCGATCGGGAGGATATTGGGGTATTTGGTATCCATGCCTCGCCAGGCAGCAATTCCAATGAATCAGTGGAACAATCAGCCATGAATTGTGAATTGGCATTTAATTCCCTTTTCAAGGGTCTTAAAAACCTAAGATCAAACATGTGGCATCTGCGTTTGTTCCGGGCATATCTTCACAAAAATATAGCCCCTAGGGGTCTCAGAATTCAGCTACAACCATTGGTTGGAAGACAAGAAGACAGATTATCTAATGAGTGGCGTGAAGCCTTACAGGAAAGGGTCCATGCTTTTCGTCAGCATACTGGCCCAATATTATGAACGTATGATTGATATTAACCTCCAAGAAGTCAAAACTATGTGTTTAGATTGTAAAAGATTTGAGTCTCAATCTACATTTCAAGACTCTATTAAAAATTATCACAGGAACTCACAATCCATGATAAAGTTACCAAAGATAGAAAAATAAAGAAGTTTAAAAGAGATTATATGGATTACCAAAGGGGGCGTCCTTTTGACTCCCTGAGAACAGTGAGATTTATGGGTACCAGTCCTGGTTCTACATCTAATGTTCCCAGTAATAACTTTAAAAAAAGACCACAGTCTATTCTGAAAAATAGGGATCAAACCAGTGCCAGCACCTCAGGGGAGGATTCTTCATGTACCGATTATGATAGTTCCAGTAACAAGGATTCACCACATAGAAAAAAATCCAATAGGGCAACCCCTTTAGATATGGTCCCAGGCATAGGGGTGGACGCAAACACAAATGCGGCCAATATGCCAAATTCCCTCGCGGGATTGATCCAGAACTTCCTAACCTAAATCAGGGGGTCAATCTAAATGTTTTGAATTTGTCCAAAGAAACATTGTCTGTACAGCAACAACAACTTCTCAATAAAGGTTTAGGTTTTATCCCTGGGTTCTTTTGCAATGAATATAGCATTGTCACTGATGTTATGAGCTTCTGTCGTAACCTGAATTTGAAATTGTTTTTTGCAGATCGAGACTCTCAAAGAACTGATGAGTTCAGATTCATTAAGTCTGATTTTCAACCACCTATGCACAGACATGTTTCCGTTTTTATGCAAGCGGTCCTTAGAGACCTACATTTTGAGCATAGGAATATGACATATTGAGATCTAATCTATCTACACAGGAAACTACTGCTCTTACTGAGCTACGGGAGAATAACAATATTGCCATCCTTCCAGCTGATAAGGGTGGTGCCGTGGTTGTGATGGATATGAGTTCATATCTGAATGAGGGCCAATCTCAACTGGCTGATAAAAGATGTTACATGTATATGGCCTATGATCCTACCATTCATTTTAAACAGGAAATAGACACGTTCCTCAATCTTGCCCTTGAGGAGGGCATTATAACCAAAAATTGTGTTTTTCAGTTAACTGTCAAGGATCCTCAGAAGCAAATCTTGTATTTACTTCCAAAAATACATAAGTCCATTACAAATCCTCCGGGGAGACCGATTGTATCAGGAATTGGGTCCTTGATGGAGCCTTTATCTGCATTTCTTACTCAATATCTTAAACCATTATTGTGTTTTGTTAGGGCAAGACTGCAGGATACGACTCAATTTCTACAGATCATACAGGACTGTCAACTTCAGCCTGGATGGCTCATGTGTTCATTGGATGTTAAAGCCCTATACGCTAGCATTCCACATTGGGCTGGTCTACAGGTCCTACAATATTGGTTAGACAGGGCTGCTCTCTACTCCCTGGGTTTAATACGCTGCTTATCTGCATGATGGAACATGTCCTCAATAAGAATGTCTTTTATTTCCAAGGGCAATGCTATTGGCAATTGCAAGGTATGGCTATGGGAGCATCCTTTGCTTCCATTTATGCCGATCTGCTCATGGCATTCTTTGAGGAATGCATGATCTATGATCCACTACACAATATCTATCTTGTGGAAATAGACATTTGGCGCAGGTACCTGGATGATTGCTGGATGGTGTGGCGGGCAGATGCCAGGTATTTACAGGAATTTATCGAATACCTTAATCAAAATGTTTGGGGAATTGAGTTCACGGTAACATACGATCTTCAAAGCATCAATTTTTTGGATGTTATCATTACCAGAAATACAGATCATACGTTGAACAGGAGATCTTATTGTAAATACCCTCAATACAACACTTTGTTGCATGCTTCTAGCATGCACCCAGGCCACACCATCCGCAACATCCCTAAGTCTCAATTTATGCGTATCAAACGCCTGAGCTCGACACAGGGTGATTTTGATAGGGATGGCTTGGATCTTTATCATAGGTTTGCCAATAGGGGTTACAGACATCAAGACATTCTAAATGCCTGGAGTTGGACTAACAATATTGAGAGAAAAACTTTGTTACAATATCAGTCTCAAACTAAGGATTGTTCTGCAGATATCATCAGGTTTGTTACTACCTTTGGCAGAAATTCCAATGCTATCAAGGGTATCATTAATAGACATTTGAATATTCTGATGGCCAATGAACATTTGAGATCAATATTGGATCAGCAGTGCTGTTTCTCTTACAGGAGAGGCAGAACTCTTGGCTCTCTATTTTCACATTTCAAACACATAGAAAGTGGGGGAGTGATACATCAACAATTGACTATGTCAGGGGATGTATTAGTGGGTACATTCCCTTGTGGCCATTGTGGTTCATGCAAACAAGTCAACAAAAGTAAGGAATTTACAAGCCGTAACACCAGCAAGGTGTATCAATGCAGAATATTTGGTAACTGTAGCAGCAGTTGGGTGGTCTATTTGGCAACTTGTCGGTGTCAAGCCTTTTATGTAGGCCAAACTTCTAGACCACTCAGAACACGCATCAATGAACATAGATCTGACATCAAAACTAAGAAGGAAACTAATGCCTTATATCTGCACAGTCTGAAACATCCTGATGCACAATTCTCTTTTATAATTATAGATAGAATTCTGGGTGATCGTAGTAATCCCCAGGGATGGCATAAAATACTTACTCATAAGGAACAACATTGGATCATTACATTGGGTGCCCTATTCCTCCAGGACTAAATGACCATTTATAAATATGAGGATTTAGGTTGGTACAATTTATGTTCTTTGCTTTTTAAATATATTGATTTGGGCATCTTTTTACATTATGGATCACTATTAATATTTGTTAATAGTTATCTGCATGCCTTTATTTCTCATATTTTTCACAGTCTTTTAATGTGTCATATAGGGTCCGATGGAGGAGAACAAAAGGTATATGGACATGCCAGATGCGATCATAGCAGAAGGAATATTATTGGAACACTTGATGAAGCACGGATTTCGAATTCGGCCATATCATCATTTGTTAACCACATGTTTTCTGTTGGAACATTTATTGGATTTTTCAGGCTATGTATGTGATGTTCTTTATGGTTCTGATAGCCTATATGATACATGTTCTTATCATAACTATACCATAAGTGATATGTATTTATTTATCTGCAATTTGGTTTTGCATTAGTTTAATGTGTTGGGCTCAGTTTATAACATATTTTTTATTTTTTATGTTCAATTTATTTTTATGTTTAATTTGTCTTTATATTTGCCACATATTGTCCAGATATGGTTGCATTTATTCATTTTGTATAACAGTTGTATAAATTTCGGTTTCTTTTTCTTTAAATATTTACTGGTGGTATTTTCCATCAATCTCACAGGTGGGGTGTGTCTATAAATAGTTGGGATTTTTGGAGACTTTTTCATACACTGAAGAAGGCATTGGTTGCCGAAACCGGTCTGTTTAATAAAGGATTATTTTTAGCCATTTATATATATTGGACATAATTATTTTTTACTTCAGGATCGACTATTGCTGGCCTCTCGTTGTTTATTTGGTTTGGTTCGGCCAAGCATCTACCTACCTGCATAGCATCATGTTGGGTTGTGCTTTCTCAGCTATGCTGTAGGACAGGTCTGGAGGTTATCCTGGTTGAGTACAGGGACTCCTCCTGACACATACAGCTTTGTGGAATTATTTGGCTATTTCACTTGTGAGAAATAAGAACAGTATGTACGCAACCAACGACTGAATGACATTCTTGAATTTTTCAATTATTGGATTTGTGACCTCTTTGGACATTGTTTTATCACTTAGCAGTGTGGCGTTTGTGGATTCTTTTGGGGCCTACATAGCGGATGCACAATCGAGTAGTTGCAGTTTCTAGGACCATACATACAAGGTTTGATATTGCTTGAATATTTGTAGCGAGGGGTTGGTGTATTGTTTTATTGAAGCAAGTGGTTACATCGGACTGTTTGGGAATCTAAAATGTTTGCTTGAACTATTGGGAGCTTCAGTCACACTTTCGCCATTCTATAAAACAACCGGTGGGTAAACTATGAATGTCAATGCTTTATGATGACCTTAACGGAACTGGAGGCATATTAAGCTGTCGTATATTCTGGATCAGCACAAAGGGTCATATACTGCTTGATCTTCTATAGCGAGGGTTGGTGTAGTGTTTTATTGAAGAAAGTGGTTACATCGGATTGCTTGGCAATTTCAAATGTTTGTTTGAACAACTGGGTGCTTCAGTCGAACTTTCGCCATTTTCATATAACAACTGTTGGGAGAACTATGAATGTCAATGCTTAATGCAACTGGAGGAATATTAGACTGTTGTAGATTTTGGATCAGCACAAAGGGTAACATCTGACTGTTTGGGACACTAGTGACATCTGGTTTATATTGGTCGATTTGTCTCCTACAACGGAAAGCTGGTTGATCAGTTTGTACATCAGATTGTGCAGAGCCCTTTTGGCGAACAAGATACGAAGCCATTTGTGGGACAATACAGCGTGTTTGGGACCATTAATATTTTTCAAAATATGTTTTTCTAACTTTATCCATATTTTTATGTTATTTCACATTTGTATGGACGCATATTTGACAACTTTTGGTATATCTTATTGTCACTGATAGTCCACAACTATCGTGAATACCTTTATTGAGCCAGATTATTTCTCTCAATATTATGTCATTTCTCTATTGTGTTGGTCATAAATAATATTTCTCTGTGTGTATATACATATATTATGATTTGTAGTATGTTTTCTTGTGGGCCAAGTATACAATTTTAAACTACTACCATTTCTGAATACTGCTTTCAGAGATATATGAGTATAATATATTTTACCATCTTGAGGTACTATAGTCTAGAGATATTGGCATATGTCATGTTTTATTTGTTACTATAGGCCTTATTACTATGTTTTGTTGTTTACACAAACATATTAGTCCTTGATATACTCTACAAGTTCTTACCCTGGGCATTGGCCGTTTTAGCAAGTTTGATTGTGGTGCCGTTCCTGGCTTGACAATTTGCTATTTGGTTCATTCAGTGTTTTGGTGTTGACTGTTCTTTAATCATTCTATTGGCTCTGGCCCTACATTGGGTCTGTCTATACTTTTGCAATGTTCTATATGTTTGTACTATAGACCTACACTATAAGTGGTCATCAACCTTAAGATCATAGATGAATATACTGCATATACAGTTTTCTGTTTCCTGTTTTGATATATGACATCTTTTCTCTCAGTGCTGGCATTGCATTTTTTCCCTTTTATCTGTAATAATTTTTGGTAGTACAGTTGGGAATCTTGATGGGGTATAGGGGCTGATACCCATAATCTCTACATATTATTATTTATTATTGACTTTCCATTACGGTGTTTTATCTTGGTTTGTGGTTTCTGGTTTTTTGTTTATATGATATATCCAGCATGGACCTGGATAGTATCCTAACTGGATTGTGTGCCGATCGGGAGGATATTGGGGTATTTGGTATCCATGCCTCGCCAGGCAGCAATTCCAATGAATCAGTGGAACAATCAGCCATGAATTGTGAATTGGCATTTAATTCCCTTTTCAAGGGTCTTAAAAACCTAAGATCAAACATGTGGCATCTGCGTTTGTTCCGGGCATATCTTCACAAAATATAGCCCTAGGGTCTCAGAATTCAGCTACAACCATTGGTTGGAAGACAAGAAGACAGATTATCTAATGAGTGGCGTGAAGCCTTACAGGAAAGGGTCCATGCTTTTCGTCAGCATACTGGCCCAATATTATGAACGTATGATTGATATTAACCTCCAAGAAGTCAAAACTATGTGTTTAGATTGTAAAAGATTTGAGTCTCAATCTACATTTCAAGACTCTATTAAAAATTATCACAGGAACTCACAATCCATGATAAAGTTACCAAAGATAGAAAAATAAAGAAGTTTAAAAGAGATTATATGGATTACCAAAGGGGGCGTCCTTTTGACTCCCTGAGAACAGTGAGATTTATGGGTACCAGTCCTGGTTCTACATCTAATGTTCCCAGTAATAACTTTAAAAAAAGACCACAGTCTATTCTGAAAAATAGGGATCAAACCAGTGCCAGCACCTCAGGGGAGGATTCTTCATGTACCGATTATGATAGTTCCAGTAACAAGGATTCACCACATAGAAAAAAATCCAATAGGGCAACCCCTTTAGATATGGTCCCAGGCATAGGGGTGGACGCAAACACAAATGCGGCCAATATGCCAAATTCCCTCGCGGGATTGATCCAGAACTTCCTAACCTAAATCAGGGGGTCAATCTAAATGTTTTGAATTTGTCCAAAGAAACATTGTCTGTACAGCAACAACAACTTCTCAATAAAGGTTTAGGTTTTATCCCTGGGTTCTTTTGCAATGAATATAGCATTGTCACTGATGTTATGAGCTTCTGTCGTAACCTGAATTTGAAATTGTTTTTTGCAGATCGAGACTCTCAAAGAACTGATGAGTTCAGATTCATTAAGTCTGATTTTCAACCACCTATGCACAGACATGTTTCCGTTTTTATGCAAGCGGTCCTTAGAGACCTACATTTTGAGCATAGGGAATATGACATATTGAGATCTAATCTATCTACACAGGAAACTACTGCTCTTACTGAGCTACGGGAGAATAACAATATTGCCATCCTTCCAGCTGATAAGGGTGGTGCAGTGGTTGTGATGGATATGAGTTCATATCTGAATGAGGGCCAATCTCAACTGGCTGATAAAAGATGTTACATGTATATGGCCTATGATCCTACCATTCATTTTAAACAGGAAATAGACACGTTCCTCAATCTTGCCCTTGAGGAGGGCATTATAACCAAAAATTGTGTTTTTCAGTTAACTGTCAAGGATCCTCAGAAGCAAATCTTGTATTTACTTCCAAAAAATACATAAGTCCATTACAAATCCTCCGGGGAGACCGATTGTATCAGGAATTGGGTCCTTGATGGAGCCTTTATCTGCATTTCTTACTCAATATCTTAAACCATTATTGTGTTTTGTTAGGGCAAGACTGCAGGATACGACTCAATTTCTACAGATCATACAGGACTGTCAACTTCAGCCTGGATGGCTCATGTGTTCATTGGATGTTAAAGCCCTATACGCTAGCATTCCACATTGGGCTGGTCTACAGGTCCTACAATATTGGTTAGACAGGGCTGCTCTCTACTCCCCTGGGTTTAATACGCTGCTTATCTGCATGATGGAACATGTCCTCAATAAGAATGTCTTTTATTTCCAAGGGCAATGCTATTGGCAATTGCAAGGTACGGCTATGGGAGCATCCTTTGCTTTCATTTATGCCGATCTGCTCATGGCATTCTTTGAGGAATGCATGATCTATGATCCACTACACAATATCTATCTTGTGGAAATAGACATTTGGCGCAGGTACCTGGATGATTGCTGGATGGTGTGGCGGGCAGATGCCAGGTATTTACAGGAATTTATCGAATACCTTAATCAAAATGTTTGGGGAATTGAGTTCACGGTAACATACGATCTTCAAAGCATCAATTTTTTGGATGTTATCATTACCAGAAATACAGATCATACGTTGAACAGGAGATCTTATCGTAAATACCCTCAATACAACACTTTGTTGCATGCTTCTAGCATGCACCCAGGCCACACCATCCGCAACATCCCTAAGTCTCAATTTATGCGTATCAAACGCCTGAGCTCGACACAGGGTGATTTTGATAGGGATGGCTTGGATCTTTATCATAGGTTTGCCAATAGGGGTTACAGACATCAAGACATTCTAAATGCCTGGAGTTGGACTAACAATATTGAGAGAAAACTTTGTTACAATATCAGTCTCAAACTAAGGATTGTTCTGCAGATATCATCAGGTTTGTTACTACCTTTGGCAGAAATTCCAATGCTATCAAGGGTATCATTAATAGACATTTGAATATTCTGATGGCCAATGAACATTTGAGATCAATATTGGATCAGCAGTGCTGTTTCTCTTACAGGAGAGGCAGAACTCTTGGCTCTCTATTTTCACATTTCAAACACATAGAAAGTGGGGAGTGATACATCAACAATTGACTATGTCAGGGGATGTATTAGTGGGTACATTCCCTTGTGGCCATTGTGGTTCATGCAAACAAGTCAACAAAAGTAAGGAATTTACAAGCCGTAACACCAGCAAGGTGTATCAATGCAGAATATTTGGTAACTGTAGCAGCAGTTGGGTGGTCTATTTGGCAACTTGTCGGTGTCAAGCCTTTTATGTAGGCCAAACTTCTAGACCACTCAGAACACGCATCAATGAACATAGATCTGACATCAAAACTAAGAAGGAAACTAATGCCTTATATCTGCACAGTCTGAAACATCCTGATGCACAATTCTCTTTTATAATTATAGATAGAATTCTGGGTGATCGTAGTAATCCCCAGGGATGGCATAAAATACTTACTCATAAGGAACAACATTGGATCATTACATTGGGTGCCCTATTCCCTCCAGGACTAAATGACCATTTATAAATATGAGGATTTAGGTTGGTACAATTTATGTTCTTTGCTTTTTAAATATATTGATTTGGGCATCTTTTTTACATTATGGATCACTATTAATATTTGTTAATAGTTATCTGCATGCCTTTATTTCTCATATTTTTCACAGTCTTTTTAATGTGTCATATAGGGTCCGATGGAGGAGAACAAAAGGTATATGGACATGCCAGATGTGATCATAGCAGAAGGAATATTATTGGAACACTTGATGAAGCATGGATTTCCAAATTCGGCCATATCATCATTTGTTAACCACATGTTTTCTGTTGGAACATTTATTGGATTTTTTTCAGGCTATGTATGTGATGTTCTTTATGGTTATGATAGCCTATATGATACATGTTCTTATCATAACTATACCACAAGTGATATGTATTTATTTATCTGCAATTTGGTTTTGCATTAGTTTAATGTGTTGGGCTCAGTTTATAACATATTTTTTATTTTTTATGTTCAATTTATTTTTATGTTTAATTTGTCTTTATATTTGCCACATATTGTCCAGATATGGTTGCATTTATTCATTTTGTATAACAGTTGTATAAATTTTGGTTTCTTTTTCTTTAAATATTTACTGGTGGTATTTTCCATCAATCTCACAGGTGGGGTGTGTCTATAAATAGTTGGGATTTTTGGAGACTTTTTCATACACTGAAGAAAGCATTGGTTGCCGAAACCGGTCTGTTTAATAAAGGATTATTTTTAGCCATTTATATATATTGGACATAATTATTTTTTACTTCAGGATCGACTATTGCTGGCCTCTCGTTGTTTATTTGGAGCATCAGTGTGCCTGAATATAGAGTCACCTATGACTAGAGTGCTGGGTACGTTGTTATGCCTTATGGGCTGTGGTTGAGGTATACACTGAGTTGGTGGGCTATGTGTTATTTGGGTTGTGTTGGAGGGTGGAGGTTGCTTGTGTTTCTGCTTTGGAGGTCTCTGTTGCTTGAGCAGATTTTTATTGAGAGCCTCCATGAATGTAGGTGCGTGTTTTGTGTTGCTATGTGTATGTTTTGGTGGTGTAGGTTTTGAGGGACTATGTGATGAGTGTGGTGTGGTGCAAGTGTTTACCTTCTCCTCTTGACTGTCTAATCCAGTCTTGGGTGAAGAGAGCATTGCTTCCAATTTGGTTATATAAGTGCAACTCTCACAGGTTGTAGTGTTGGGTGGTAGGAGGAGAGGGTTGTCTGTGTACATGAGGCAATTGCTGCATTGCCCCAAAATGCCCAGATTCATCAGGTAGACAGGAGAAAACACCAGGAGCTGACCCTTAGACATGCCTGGATAGGTGCTTATTTATTAAGTACTAAAAACTGTTTTCCTCTAGACAAGTGAGGAAAGTTGAGTGCTGTAGTAATTTGTAGCTTATTTAATGCTTACAACAAGTTCTGAACAAGTGCTGAGCTCAAAGAAACAGATTTGAGTACTAAAACTAAAAAACTGGCTAGTTCTAAGGAAAAATTTGAAGAGCAGACTTTATGGCGCCAGGAATAGTTTAACCATAGCTAAACGGCGATGCATAAAGTGTATTTTTTTAATATAACAGTAGCAAATGAGCAAACCAATTTAAACAAATTAACCAATAAAAAGCTAAAAACAGCCCCATTCCAGCAGTCTTTGATCAGACAAGTTCTAACTGCACACTCCTGCCACTACGGTGCAGGTTAACCTTCTCCAAAAAAGATGGTCTAGATTAGTGTTCAAGTTATACAAACAAAGTTAGATTCAGCAGGTCTGAATTTAGTCTATGCTACAGCAAACAAGGCATACCAATTTCAGAAAGACAGTTCAAATAAGCAGGCACAATAAACCTTTAACCAGAAACTCCCAGCTCAGAAGGGCAGAATCTACCCTCCCCTCCCACAACAGTGCAGACCACACCTTCTTAATGTAAAATAACTGGCCCAAAGCCAAAGTGCTTAAACCAGAACTAATACACTTTTAGAATAACAGACACTAAGCCTTCAATCAGCAACTCCCAACTTAGAAGGATGTAAGCTACCTGCCACAACAGTGCAGATCACAAACCTTTTTAATGTAAAACAACTGGTCTGAAGCTCAAGTGCTTCAACCAAAGGCTTAGAATAACAGTTACAATTTAATCAGGCTACTAACAAGCAGTAATAAATGCAGTAGAATAAATGCAATAAAGTAGGAAGAAACACAAATACAGTAAAAGCAGATTAATAAAGTGCATTTTATATATATATATATATATATATATATATATATATATATATATATATATATAAAACAATAGAAAATGAGCAAACTGATATAAACAAATTACCCAATTAGCCAGACAAAAAGCTCAAAACTGACCCCTTTTCCAGCAGTCTTCAATCAGACAAGTTCTAACTGCACACTCCTGCCACTAGGGTGCAGGGGAACCTTCTCCAAAAAAGATGGCCTGGAATAAGGGCATTGCTCCAGAAAAAAGAAATTATAATGTCCCTATACTCTTCCCTCAACAGGCAAATCATTGAGTACAATGCTCTTTTTGGTATGTACTTTTCCAAGAACCTGCAGCAATTGGAGAGCCCACAGAGGTTCCTCACATGGAAGATTCAAGGTCTTCAATATCTGTCCTATGTGGATCATCTGAAATCACTATCACTTTATTCTGTTTCATTAAAGCCTACTCAGAGGTGGTCTCTGCCTTGCATATAAGGCAATCTCTGACCCTGCTTTACTGGAAATGTTGCATATCCACAAGTCAAATGGCCCATGGGTTACTCACTCTAAAGACCTTAACCTGGTATGTGACATTAATACAACTTCTGGAGGGACAGATTTGTCTCACAGAGGTTACCACACCTTTGGAACAGACTCTCACTTCATGTAAAAACAGAGCACCTTATTGGCCCCCTTTAAAAGCAATCTGGATGATTGGATGGGTAACTGTAAATTCACCCCAGGGGCTCCACTTGTGTCCCTCTTGGACAGGGGCAATAGGTGTTGATTGTGGAAATACGGGTAGAACTCAGCTAGGAATGTAAGGGCTCTAGGGCCATTAGCCTAATAACAGCCTATGATCTTAAGTATTGGCTGCTTTCTCAAGGCCAGGTTTAGAGCAAACAGTTCATGTACCCCTTCTATCAACAAATCCTGCTGTGGAATACCAGTCCATTGGCTTATTTGTGCTTTCCTGAAACTAACAAAGTCTGTTCCATCCAGTATCTCTGGTACAGCAGAAAATCACAGGTTTTCTCTGTGAACTCTGTCTTCTAACTACCATTTTTTTGAAGCAACTCTTTTTGAGAAGTCTCATACCCAGCCAGGCTTTTCTTCATTTCACCTTCTGACTTTTGAAGTTTTATCAGTTCATCTGAATAGCAAGTTACAACTTCTTCTATTTTCCCATCTTTCTGTTATTTGAGTTGATAAACTCATTTGATGTTTCACTTTATTTAATCACCTCTGAGTACATTTGATTTTTTTCCTCTGTTACTGGAAGACATCTCTTGTATAAAAGCTGAAGCTTGAATTGCTTTTTGCTGAAAAGCTGTAGGATTTGTCTGCATGTTTTTACTAAAAGGCAGTTATGAGATTTACTCAGCTTGTCACATTTCACACTTCTTAGATTTAAATAATTTTTCTTGAGTCAATAACAAAAAAAAAAGCTGGGGGGGGGTGTTACAGATGCAGTACTCAGTCCCTTGTCATGACAGACCATTGACTTTTGTATTACTGGCACCTCTTGCCATACTGGGGATTGTATTCTGCAAAGTCTTCTTCCCCGTTTGAAGAAGCCTGCCTAAATACAGCCCCTGGTCTATGGGCTGAAGCATCTAACTGCATGATAAACTTTGGGGTATAATCAGGGACATCTAGTATAGGGGGTACATTCAGGGCCTCACGGTATTTCTGAAACATCTACTCACAAGCTGGCATCCAGAAAGTTTTATCTGGCCTGTGTGTGTGTGTGTGTGTGTGTGTGTGTGTGTGTGTGTGTGTGTGTGTGTGTGTGTGTGTGTGTGTGTGTGTGTGTGTGTGTGTGTTTAGAGGTACCTATATCTTGGTGCATCGTTTCTTTGATACACTGATTTATAGTAATTGGGATACACCTGGATAGCCACCAGGTTTAAACACCTGGTTAAATTTTGGCACCATCCACATGATGACTAAATAAGTTATTCTTGAATTGTCACAAGACATTTATTTGCTTTAATAGAAAACAATTCTGATTTAATCCGCTCTGCAACTTTCTGACGTGTTTCATATGTTTGCGCCAGGACCTATCTATGTAAGCAAGAACATAATCTACAGCTATTGCTAGGATGTGATCTACTAGCCTCTGGAAAGTTACTGAGACATTGTTCACCGAAAATGGGCTTTTTGTTGAAAAAATTGCTACTCTCCTTTAAAGCTGTTTTATGGAAAGGGGACAAGCCCCTCTCCACCTGCTGTCACACCCCCAGTACTTATATAATGTGTGTGTGCACGCATATGTGTACATATATATATATATATATATATATATATATATATATATATATATATACATACACACATATATATTGATATTTTATATATATATATATATATATATATATATATATATATATATATACACATACATACATACACACATATATATTGATATTTTTATATATATATATATATATATATATATATATATATCCATTATACTTTATATCTATATATATATATATATATATATATATATATATATATATATATATATGGGTCTACTTTACATGATTAAACTTTCAAATGTTCAAATTTCATTCGGATGAGACCATATGATCGAACATTTAAAAGTTCTAGCATGTAAAAAAATAAATAAAACAAAAAAAAACTACACATTCCTAACTGGGAGGCAAGCCGCCTGCCCCCCCCACTATTTAAATATATCAACTACCAATATCGCACTACATTGCAGAAAAGGGAAATCTTCCCGTTCCGTGCTGTATGGAGATCTCCATTTAGCTCAAACTTTTAAAAGTTCGATCATATGGTCTCAGTCATATGAAAGTCGATCTTTTAAAAGCTTTTAAAAGTTTGACGGTCTGAAGGGGACCCATACACACACACACACACACACACATATATATATATATATATATATATATATATATATATATATATATATATATATATATATATATATATATATTAATTCCAAGGTCACCTTACCTTGGAGAAGACTTTTCTGGGAATATTTAAGTTGAATAGTTGCATGGCTTTGTGTGCTGTACAGCTGCAATGCATTTAGCTGTATTGATTAACTCTGCACCAAATGAGAGAAGAAACTTTGATCAAGTCCTTGGAATACCTAGGACCTAACTAAGAGATTCATTTGTTTGTCTGGGAGCTTTACCTTTTTTGGGGGGATAATTTTGTTGCTGTTTCTGTTGAGGGGAATATCAGCTGCTTACTCCTTTCTGGCCTATTCTGTGGCTGCCATCACCAGCAACTTAAATTTGTATTGACTGACTGCCTCCAGTTTGACATTTATTTAACATTTGTTGACCGAGAAAGTCTGACTAGGACAGAGCCTATTTTCAGCAAAGACCCGGCGAGAAATGCTCCAGATGCATGTCTTTGGAATGTGGGAGGAAACCGGAGTACCTGGAGGAAATTCAAGTGAATGCAAGGAGGACAGGCAGACTCCACACAGAAGGCAGCCCAACCGAGAATCGAACCAGAGAACCTGTTGCTGTGAGGTGTCAATGTTAACCGCTGCATCACTGCGCTGCCCAAAGAGACATCTGTAAGTCTATTTAAGGACAACAGTTAAGTGGCCAAGTATTCAATACTGCTGAGCTCCATAGTGCTTCGAGGTTGACAGGAGAAATTTCAGTCAAATCCTTGGAACATTTGGGAGCTGAGAAACTGTACTGTGTGTAGCATTGTGGTGGTAGAGGAATGCAAGCTAACCCCCCCCCCCCAGACAAGATCATCTTTTGATTACTGAATCCCACCTTGAAAGCCACCAAAGTAAGGTATGCACTGTGCTTTATTTATCCACCAGAGAAATAACTACAGTACAGCTTATGTAGTATCCATACCAATAATACAATGTATGTATCACTTTTCTTAGTTTATCCTCTTGTAGCATATATTGGAATTAGTTGCTGTTCCCTGCTATCATGTTAGTGTTGAAACAAGATTAATTTTGTTGTGAAACCACCACAATCTCTAGCTCACTTGTGAAACTGTATTTGTTTTTATTGTACTGCACTGTTCTATTTTGCACTACTTTTGTACGGATACTTAAACTGTGTACTCTGCTGTATTATTTTGCACTACTTTTGTATTGCTACCAGTCTGCTTCAGTATTGACAAATTGCACTTGTTGGAAATCATCTAAGTTTGTACCACTGTTCAGTTTTTTGACTGCATCCCTTGCTGTTACACTAATCAGATTGCATCAATCCAACTGCTCTGACTAACCTTAAGTTTGAATCTTGTCATTAAACTTTATCAGCTATTGTCTACCCATTTGTGATCATTGATAATTGTACTGCTAATTAAATTGATTCTGTTTTGTTAAAAATGTTATTCTGCTGATTTACCAACTATCATTCTCAGCTTATTCTGACTGAATGCTATGTTTGAATGTTGCTACTTCATTTATTAGCTAGTTATTAGCTAATTATACTAATTATACCATTGTGGGGGATTGTTACTGCTTTTGTTATACCCACTGTAAAATCAGGTTTCATTTAAATGTAGTTTGCTAGACAAAAATACAGTATTCTCTTTGCATAAGTTTAGAAATGCAGCCATATTAAAGCAGGCCTGTATATTTTGCATTTTGCATGCAGTTTCACTGAATGCACTTTCAATCAGTGAAAATAACCTTCAGTGAGGAACACTGATAACAATAAAATGTGCTAACAAAATGTGCAGTCCAATTTGTACAATCAGATGTTGTTTAGATGGTATGAGACTTGGGAACCAACGATAAAGAGGTGTGTAGAAATTTACATGATTTTGATATTATTAGGCTATACGTCACACACAGTTAGCTCGTTTGGACTGATATGCAGAAAGTCATGGCAGTGCAATTCTCAGACCTTTGGTACAGACACTTGAGAGTGAGTGCAGAAGTCAGGTCAAATATCCAGCAATACAGAATATTAATTATAGTATTTATGGGGGAACGAATATGAGTGCAGAAGCTACGGACATTATAATTCAGTCTATTTCAGTTTATCAGCACTGTTATTGGACACAGTAAGATTTGATTTGGATACTGATGACATCTACTTCCACTGTATATAATAAAACATTCTTAACTGAACTACAGTGTATTTATGGTGTAAAGATCTTCTTTTTGTGACAGTGGATGTTAGAGATCTGTTTTCTGTGATTCCTAAAGAGGCAGGGATGGAAATTTTTGAAGAAAATGTATTCACTTGTTCTTCATTTACCCATGATTAAGTAGCCTTAGTTATTGAATTCATGGCTACGATATTAGAAAATAACAATGTGATCGTTGAAGGGGAGTTCTTTCAACAGATAAAAGGCATAGCTATGGGTGTGGCCTGTGCCCATCTATATGCTAACCTAGTATTATTGGTTTGGGAATATAAATACATTTTTAGTAGTGATTATTTGAAGAACGTTCATTTATATTTATGTTTCCTGGGTGATATTTTTATTTTGTGGAAAGGTAGTAGTGAAGACGTTACCGGTTTTATTGATTATTTAAACACCACCATGGACTATTTGAAGTGTACCTACAATTGTAACCAGGAAAATATCAATTATTTGGATACACTTATTTTTCATTCAGTGTATGGTTTTAAATCAAATATGACCAATAAAGGAACTTTTTGTAATTCTTACCTGCATTTTTCAAGTGGTCATCCCCTGTCACAGAAAAAAGTTTAGTTAAGAGGCAGGTAATTACAGTGGCCAGGATGACCTCCTACTATGACGAAGTTTGGGATGAACTGTTAAAATTAAAAAAACATGTTTTGTGCCAAAGGTTACCCTGTAAGTATGGTGGATGGTGTTATTGAGGAAGTATATAAGGAGTGGGGGGTAAATATAAGCCAGTTTTGGGCATAGGCCTCAATTGTGCAACAGAAGTTATTGAAACACCTCAGTATGACAAAGCTTAAGTTATTCATTATAACCAATACTCCAAAGAGATAACAAAATGTTAATTAAAAAGAACTGGAAAATTTTTAGGTAAATCCAGAAATATACAAATTGGTTGGAATTGAACCGACATTCATTACAAAAACTGCTTCAAATTTTAAAAGACTTTTAGAGAATAAACCAGTTGTGCATAGTAGGTGTAACAGGGATACAAATGCCTGTGGCTGTTGTAACCAATGTTCATTTATTATTAAAGAAACTGAGCTCACCCTAGACAGCTTGTTGAAAAACAAAGTTGTTTTCCAAAAAGGTAACTGTACAACTTGTAGAATAGTATATTTGGCTAAATGTGAAAGTTGCACGTTACTATATTGGTAAGACGGAATGTGAACTAAAAACTGGTATTTATGAACATATATATGACATTAATAATAAAAGAGAAAATAATGCACTATACAAACATGCAGTTGAATGTGTGAACTTCAAGAAGTTTACTTTTGGAATACTTGAACTAGCATTGGCATTGACCCACAGGGGGTGGTGACTGGGAAAATTTGCTAAGTGCCGACTGCGGTGGTGGTGCTGCGGTAGCGTTGTCGCCTCTCAGTTAGACATTGTCCATTCAATTCTCAGTTAGAGCATCTTCTGTGTAGCGACATGTGTGAATGGGCGTTCCTTCGTTGAAGGTTATGTGTTAGGCCTGGCAAGCCAGTACATAAAAATCTACTGCCAATCATTAGCAAACCGGAGTTCCGCTGTGGCAACCTCTAACGGGGAAAAGCCGAAAGACACAAACAAACCAAAGAACTTCAGTGGCAGCTAAGGTTAGCTGCTATATTTCCACCAGGATTAAATGATTCTATATCAATTACACCAGTTTTAAAGATGAAGGCTGCAAAATTGTAATGAATAATTTTAAGGGCTTTTTAAACAATATTTTATGGCACTGTATTGAATGTGTATAAAATATCTATAACATTCAATTTATTTTACATATTGAAGTATTTTAATAGGTTTTGTTTTACATATAAGAAGCACTTTGGATTTTAATAAGTTCTACTACATGTATAAAAAGTATCTCTGTATTTATAGGGTTAAACATTTCTTTGATACACAGAAGATAATTGAAACTAATTAACATGGTCTACATTTAGTCACTGGTATCTGGTGGCTATTGTATTTAAATGAATTTTGTTTGGTGATATTTTGTATTCTGATGAAGTCACCATTGTTTAGGGATGAAAGCACTCAATATTCTTTGTTGATTTATGTGGTTTTCACAATAAATTGTGAATTTTAGCCAGGAGGACCCTCATTTTGGTGCATTTCAATTTTTTGGTTTTATGAATTACAATGTATGCATACTTTTATTCTGAAAGGTACAAGAAGAACTGGCACATAAAGGAGAGACTGGCACCTGTTCAGCACAGCTCTGGGTAATTAAAAGATAAAGACATTCATCCCAGTCTCATTCCGGTTTCTTCCAGTATTCTACACCCCTAACACGTCTTACAATGGTGAGTCACCATTGATGGGGGGACAATATCTGCGGTAAAAGTATAGCCCAAAACTCCATAACAACCTTGCAAAACTAGCAGAAGATAGACTATATGTATTTTGCAGAGCAGCAGAGCTCCTACTTCAAAAAATCTACAGTAAAGTCTCAAAGAACTTCAGACTCTCCAAGATACCAATGTAAAGGAGATCCAGTTTACAGCAACTTATCAAAAAATTCACCAACTCCAATGCAGACAATAGCTTTACAAGTTTCCAGTGTGACATCACACAGCCAAGAAAATCCTTACAAGAGGGAGTTTGAAAAAGTCGTAAGACATCTGGCAAACTTCTCAAAGCTACTTTACTTTCCTTATGTGTGCATTTATTTTTATTACAATGGATTTTCTAGCTAAATCGGACAGTAAATATCAGAAAGGTTTAAATACATCAGTAAATGTAAATTGTATAAATATGTCAAACAGTACTTCTGCAGTAAAAGCACCAACAAATGTGTGTTTTAAAGTTAAACATTGGGAAAAGCAGTCTAAAAAACTGTGCTCCAGAAATGTTCATTTAGATTTCAATATTATTAGTTCAGGAATATTAAATCTTTCTAGACACAAAAGGGTTAAAACACAGAAGCACACTGTAATGAGTGAGGTAAAAGGCTCACTTTCTCATGATTCGCAGTATGATTCATCATCTAATATCAGTTTGGTTTCAGACTTAAATGTAAAAAATTCTAGTTTGCAGTCTTCAGAAATCACTGTAAATGCTACAGTTCACGTAATTCAAAATACAGAGTTAAGTTGCAGTATTGCAAATATAGACGTAAACACATAACATGCAGATTTCCAGACAAAACACAAAGCAAACATCTACAATGTCTCAAGTTCATGTTATTTCAAATACATATGTTCAGAATGTAATAAATTCTAGTTTATTGTTTTCAGAAGCCAGTGCAAATATTGCACTAAGGGGGGATAAGAGGGATCAGAGTACAGATTTTGATCAGTTTGGTAAAGTAAACACCAGCATAAATGATACACAGACTTCAAGACAAAATAAAGAAGAAATGCATACCATAGCTCAAGTCAATGTTATTACAAGCATTTTTTCCAACATCTTTATTAAATTTCCACATGTGACAAAAGCAATCTTACATTTATGCAAATGAAAAACATACAAAATGAAATCACTTTAGTTGTAAACAGTTTATATCACAGACACCATTGAAACAACTGTAGCTGTAAACATTACTAATTACTTATAAACATTCTAGTCATTGGCAGTTAAGCATTATATAGCTCATTCAAATCTTGCCACTTAAACCTCATTCCTGTTCTGCATATACTTTTCATACAATTCCCATTTTTTTCTATGTAGTTTGTTCCTTCCTTTTTCTAAAGATCCCAATTCCAGTTGTTTTATCTCAGTGACTATATTCACTACTTCTAAAAAAGTTGGTCTAGACTTTGATTTTCATTTTCTAGTAATTGCTTTTTTGGCAGCTACCATAATTAGACTCAGCAAGGCTTCACTATGTCTAGGCAATTCCGATTCTGTAGCATATCTAAAAAAAATCATCTCCCCAGTCCGTCCAAACCACCCACACAGTATCTCCGACAGAACAGCCCACAGGGAATCCCAAAGTCTGCTAGCTCATCACACCTCCAAGAAATATGTTCCCAGCTACCTCTTTCTTGCCAATCACAACTCCAGCATTTGTTATCCACCTGAGGAAAATTTCTTTGGAGTTTACTTGAGGAATAAAAATACCTATGTAAACATTTCCAGGCAAATATCCTAAATCTTCGAGACTTTGTTGCATATTTGGGAGATATACATACATCCTTCATTGTCTCTTTGTGAATTGCTTATCCAATCCATCTTCCAAATCCTTTCTAAGCTCCTCTGATTGATTCTTGTAGTTATCATGCAGTATTTTATATGCTTTACTAATTATTCCTTTTTTAACAGCAGCTTCTGTTCTATATTCTATTAAAAACTCTACCAGTGCTGGTCTTTCATTTAGGAGCCCCCTATTTCTTTCCCTTTGCCTATACTCTGATATCAATCATTGATAGGGAAGGCAATCTCTAACCTGCAGTCCAAATAAATGTTTGGCCTTTTCCCATTTTATTACCTTCCCTTTTCTGGTTATTTGCTCCCAATACCTTGGTTCCTTTGCCAATTTTCTCCAATAAATTCCAGTCCCCTCTTGCCTATTATTTGTTTCCCCAACCACAGTCAACCCTATCAGTAAAATCTCTTTTCTCCAGACTCATACTGGTTTGGTTCTTAGAATACTCCTTGCTATTTTATGAATATAATAGTCTATATGATTCTGGTTGTTCTCCTTAAGAGTCTGCATCCAAAATCCCAATCTCTACTTATTTCTTGAGCTTCCTCCCTGCGTCATCATCATCCCTTTCCACCTTGAATTATAGTTTTCTACCTGTGATATGTATAAGAGCCTTAACTGTGTTTCTCTAAAATACACCCTCAAATTAGGCAATCCTAGTCCACCTTGTTGTATTGGTATCATCATCTTATCCCACTTGACCCATGCTGTCTTCCCTTCCCAGACAAAATCCTTCAACCCTTTTTTAATTGCTGTCCACAATTTCTCCTCTGGTTGATAAAAGTATGCCTGACCTGCGTGTAGGACTAAAAGGACTAAAAACATTTCAATGGCTTATACCTTAGTATCTATATCCATATAACAAAACTTCCAGTTTCTCAATTTTTGCATTATATTCTGTTTAGTCTCTTCCCACATATCCGTAGCTGCCACCACTGAGTCATTTCTAATCCATACCCCTAAATACTTCATTTTATCATGTCCCCATAAATATGGATATTGTTGGACCAGTTTGTGTGTGGGTACATAATTTGCCGCTACTGCCTGTGTTTTAGCTTCATTAATTTTGTATCCTGAGATCTGAAATGGTCTTAAAATGTTCCACAACACTGTAATGCCCCTTTCTGGTTTTGTCATGTATAGAATAATATCATCTGCAAATATAGTCAGCTTTTCCTGACTACCCTGCCAATTTTATCCTTGAATTTCTGAGTCCCTTATTTTCTTTGCCAGTGGTTTTAAATATAATGCAAACAACAAAGGGGAAAGCAGGCAACACTGCTGGGTTCCTCTACTCAAGCAGAAATTATCGGAGAGGACCCCACCCACTTTAATTTGTTCCTCAGATCCCTCATATATTCTTCTAATCAACCTTATAATTGTGTCAGGGAAAGCAAATGCTTTCATTGCCCTACTCATGAAGTCCCAGTCTACTCTGTCAAATGCTTTCTCTGCATTAAGACCCACCAATAAAAGTGGTACTTTCTTACATACTGTTATTACAAGTATTTTGAGGCAAAATAAATAAGGAAATGTATACTATAGCTCAAGTCAGTGTTGTTGCTAGTTCTATTATAAAGGAATTTCAGCTTATCTATAAGTTGTGGCAGTCCAACACCGAATCAAATTATTTATCTCTCATTGTTTAAGGTTGAGAGAAATGACAATGTTTCATAGTTTACAAAAAATAAATTAAGGAATAATGTGCTGATTAATGCAGACACAGCAATTTCAGTTACAAATAGACCTCTATTAGAGGACACAAGTTCAGCTATATGAGGATATGAAGGCTCAAAGGTTACAGCAGTGAGCAGTTCTGAGTGTAGCAGTATTGTACTAGGTATGGACATGTTTTCAGAGTTACGTGTTGTTTTACACTTCAGTAACGATTTTATGGAAAAATGAAAATGCATAGAATGTAATGTAGTGCACACAGATGACACTTGTAAGAATTTGTGTGCAGTAGATTGTGGAAATGATGTAAGGAATTTCAAAAATTGGTCAAGACAGGAACACATCAATTCATAGGTTTATAGGTTCATAGGTGTGTACTAGGCTAATGGCCCTGGAGTCTTTACAACCCTAGCCTATACGATTACCCTGGCATTGTGCCACCCGACCTTAGTTCCCAGTGCCTCTGTCGATTAGAGCCACCGGAGTGATCCCCAGGGTGAATTTTCTATTTCCCATCCACTCATCAAGATTTCTCTTCAAGAGGGCCAGTCAAGTGCTCTGTTTGACATGTATGGGAAGTCTATTCCATAGCATGCATAGTCTCTAGGTTATGAATCTGTCCCTCCAGCAAGTTCTATTGATTGTGGTAATGAGGTTGAGGTCTCTGGAGCGTGTGGTGTGGCAGGATTGGGATTTCTTTAGATGTAGCATTTCTAACAGAGCTGGGTCAGACATGGCTTTGCAAGTCAAGCAGAGATCGCCTCTAAGTAGGCAATATGAGACAGAGAATAGTTGGAGTTTTTTGAGTTTGTCCATATAGGACAAGTGTTTAAGGCCTAGGATCCTCTTTGTGAGGTACTTTTGTGGCCTCTCCAGTTGCTGCAGGTGTCTAGTGAGGTACATGTCAAATGGGGTACTGTATTCAATGATTGGCTTAATGAGGGAAGAGTAGAGAGAGAGAGAGACAATTACCTCTTTCTTCCTGGATGCAAAACCCTTAGTAATGAGATGTGCCACATAGAAGGACTTTCTGACCACAGTGGCAATGTGGTGGTCAAAAGAGAGGTTGCTGTCAGCCTGTGTTGCCATATCTCTTATAATGCCTTCTGTGTTCAGTGGACTACCATCGTAATTCATGGGAACTGGGTTTTTCCCAAAGGGGATAACGACACATTTTTTGGCATTGAGCTTAAGGACATGGTTCTGACACCAGTCATTGGTCTCAGTGAGGCCTTTCTGTAGGATGTCAACATCACTTGGGGAGTTAATAATGGCTCCCAACTTGCAATCATGTGTGAACATTGTCAGCCAGAGTAACTTTGTGTTGGCCTGGACTTCTGACAAGTAGATACCAAACAGGAGAGGACCCAGGACCGATCCCTGTGGGATTCCACTCATGACTGGTCGGCAGTCTGACTTGGAATCAGCTACTTTCACACTGTTGGTTCGATCTGTGAGCCAGTTTGCAACCCACCTAGTGATATAGGGGTTGATGCCTAGCTTAATGAGTTTTTCTCTGATTCCTGAGTGGGGAATGGTATCGAAGGCCTTGGCCAGATCAAGGTAGGCTGTATGAACCACCTTGCCTTCATCCACAGCTCTGGTGACTGACTCAAAGAAGTCGACCAAGTTGAGCAGGCATAATCTACCCTTCACAAAAAAAACTGTGTGGGATCCAGAGTTTGGAGATTCCCTATATCCTTGTTTATTAGGTCCATGATGATGCATTCCATAGCTTTGTATATCAGACTTGTCAGGCTAATGGGGCAATAGTTCCCAGGGTCTGTACTCGCTCCTCTTTTGTGGAGAGGGATGACTGTAGCAGTGCACTATTTGGTAGAAACAAAGCCTGAGGTGAGGCTGTGATTGAACAGGCCACACAGGTGAGGTGTCAGTTCTCTGTAGTTCATGTAGAACACAGCCAGGGATATTGTCAGGTCCCACATAAGCTGTATTCTTGGCTTTGGACAGTGCTGTTTTAACCTGTGCAGCAGTAATACTGGGTGCCTAGCAATCTATTAGTATTATGACTGGTCCTTTGGGGGGGAGGGGTAAAGTTGGCACTGAATTTGTTGGCCAGTATATTGGCAATATTGGTTGGCTCGGTATAGGAGGTACCATTGTGCAGTAACTCACAGGAAATCTGAGTATAACTATAGAAGGCCTTGTGGTTGTCTACTATCTGCTGCAATTCTGTTTTTATAGCTAGCTTTAGAGGATTTGATGAGGGATCTCAACTTTTTGTTGAGGCTGATAAGGCAGTTTTTTCCAGTCTTGGGACTTCACCTTATTCCACATCAGTTTCCTCCTTATGTTGTAGAGTTTGTTTATGGCAGGGAACCACCAGATTGGCTTCCTTTTTTTTCAGGAGAGCATCTTGGTTCTTTTGAGTATAGTGAGATCCATGCATTTGTGTACATGTTCCTACCATGCATTAATGCATGATTCGTCAGTCATACAACAATTCTCCATTTGCATGGGTGCCGTGAAGTTAGCCACCTCTGTTTTTTAGGAGCCCAAAGTTAGCTTTGGAGAAGTTTTTCATGGTGGTTACCTTTGCAGGGGGGTGGGAAGGATGTGGATTTCCAAGGTGATCAGTTTGTGGTCAGATTTAACCAGGGAGAAGTTGACTATTGGTGTAGAGCAATGGTCACGCATGTTAGTAATGACCAGGTCAAGGATGTTGCTACATGTAGTGGGGGTAAGAACGAGCTGGTCCAGGGCATTGGAATTAAAGAATTCCAAGAAATGTTGTGCAAGTGTATTGGTACATGAGTAGTTTTTCCAGTTAATGGAGGGGTAGTTGGTCACCCAGTATGAAAGTGTTAGGTTGGACCCTAATATTCTCCAGGGTGCTTAGGACTGTGGAGTCTAAGTCTTGGGACATGTTTGGGGATCTTTAACAGGCTACAACCTGAATTGCTATCTTACCCAATATTAGCTGCACCTGAAGTATCTCTGATGCGTTATGTTGGACTACCAGTCTGGAGGTGGGTGCATCCTTTATGAATATGGAAACATCACCGCCTTTGGAGCTTCGGTCCAAGTTCTGGGGCCAAAAGGTGTGGAATGGGTTATAGCCTGGTAGTGCAGGGGTGCTTTCTGCTGCCTTGAACCAGGTCCTGTTACAGCACAAATGTCGATGATCTCCATTTTAAGGAGTGCTTCGAGTGAGTGCATTTTGAGATTTAGACTTCTAGGGTTGAGCAGCATGACCCTCAGATTGCATTTGTTTGTAGCTATTACAGTGGTAATTTGGTCTTTGGAACACCACCTAAAAAAGGAACTATAAGAGTGGCAAGAGCCTTGGCCAGTGTCTGGAAGCCCAGGGGTGACAGATGCAGACCATCCCTGGAAAAGCATTGAGATCTGTCAGTCATGTCATCCCAGGCAGACAGATACTGGATCCCCTTAGAATAACACCAGAAACATAGCCAATTGTTGAAATCAATCATTTTCTGCTTGTACAGTGGTATCATTCTGGGTGATGGTAGGATGCTGCTCAGAGGTAGGGTCATACCCACCTGGGCTACATAATCCAAGAGCTCCTCCATGTCTCTTTAAATGTAGTCCAGGGAGGTATGTCTCAGGCCATTCATACCCACATGTACAATGACAGGGTCATATTTGTACCTGTTGACTAGTGTGCTGGACATGTTGTTTTTCCTTAGGGGCTTTGGTTGTGTAGAACACTGTTTAGGAGAGTTATGTGTCTCATGATTATTGTTGTGTTGTGGTGGTCAAGTGCATTTCTGCCTTGACGGTCTCTGCTGTTTGGATAGATTTTTATTGAGAGCCTCCATGAAGGTGGGTGTGTGGTTTATGTTTTTATGTGAAGGCAGTGCTGGTGTGTGTTCTAGAGGGCTATGTGTTCCATGTGGTGTAGTGCAAGTCTTGAGATTCTCCTCTTGAACAGCTATTCCTGGTCTTGGCTGGAGAGTGTGTGTCTTCCAATTTGGATATATATATATATATATATATATATATATATATATATGTGTGTGTGTGTGTGTGTGTGTGTGTGTGTGTGTGTGTGTGTGCATCTCTCGCAAGTCTGAGTGTTGGGAGGTAAGAGGAGGGGGTTGTCGGTGCACATGAGGCAGTTGCTACATTGCCTCAGGATGCCCAAGTTCACCAGATTAATAGAAGAAAGCACAGGGAACTGACCTTCAGACATGCCTGGATGGGTGGGCATTAATAAGAACTAGAGCTGTTTCCCTGTAGAATGTTTAGTGCTGGTAGCACTTTTGAGTTAAAGATAAAATAAACTTCGGTTCAGTTGCCATAGCTGAAGTGTAGGCAGTCAAGTTACCACATTTTCAGAAATAGTATCTTATTCTCAGAAAAGCAAAGACAGACAGAAAAGGAAATTTCATTTCACTTTTATGGACAGTAAGAAAAAAAAGGCAACAGTTTTACACTAGTATAATATTTAAAATTGGTATACTTACTTACCATTCTGGAAGCACATGTTATGTGGTATACCAGAAATGGCAGTCAAGTTAATTCACATAATAAAGGGTTTACAGTTACAGATCTGGCAAATACATTTTTGTGTTATTGTTTTATTTAGCAGACATTGTCAATACCTTTGAATTATGGTAGTAAAGTGTTGCTGTGCATAAATAATATCTTGATACAGACAGAGATAGAAGAGCATTTACAAGTATTAAATGATATTTTGCTGGTTTACAGAATGTAAAATTTAAAGAGATTTACAGGTATTAAATGATGATTGACTGGTTTACAGAATGTAGAAATTAAAGTCACTGTCACATTTTAAAAGTGACAATACAAGTCAAAATTTCAGATCCCATGCAAGAAAATACTGCAGCATAAATATTGTCATTTAAGCCACAGGTTCAAATCTCATGTCAGAAAAATAATGCAATGAAATTTTATTATATGAATAAATTTCACATACTTGTAAAGGACAGACAACTAACATTTCAGAATCAGATAAATTCAATTCTGGTAATAAATGTGTATTTGTAAATGGTTCAAGATTTTATATATTTCATGCACAAATTGCACACCAGAGGTACAGGTTTATGGAACTGAGTTATCAGATTACAGGCCACCTCAGCAAGCTGAATTAAAGTCAGTACTGTATGCCATAAACAGTATGGTAAAGACAAGTTTTATATTAAGGACAGTTTTATGCAGTAACAGTTCTTACTAGTTATCCAAGAAAATTGTAGACAGTAATGATCTACTGGTGGAGTAGCCCTTCTATATTCTTCCTCCCTAGTAGTTACTCCCTACAATAAACCTATTCCACACTTCAACAACGCCGAACTTCTCCTGACCCTACTACAAATCAATAATCACAAACACATATGCATTGCTTCCCTTTACATCCCCCCTGGGGATAATATCTCCACACTTGAACTTATCCTTTCCTGGCTATCCACTAACATTAGTAATGAAACCATAATCCTAGGAGATGTAAACATTAACTGGGCCCTTGTCCAGTCTCCTACAAATTCCACAAACATCAACCTCTATAACTTCTCACAACTAATCACTTCAGTAACTTATCCTGCCAAAAACCTCTCCAATGGGAGTATACTGGACTGGATTCTAGTCTCCCATCCTCTCTATTTCACCAACAGCGGCACTTTTCCCGACCCACTTGGTGACCACACACCCACCTTTACCTACCGGCTTCCTACTGTCCTTCAACGAACCCATAACTATATCACATTCCGTGACCAAAAAAACTTCAACCCAATAACCTTCTCAAACTCATTACAAGCAATTAACTGGAATTGTCTAAAAATACTACCTCTTGAAAATGCAGTCTCATATTTTAACTCAACATTCTTAAAAGTACTAGACTCCCAAGCTCCCTTACGGACAAAAAGAATAAAAACCAAATCAGCCCCATGGCTCTCCAAAAACACCCTTACTATCATGAGACAGAGAGATAAAGTCTGGACACGCTACCAAAAACATAAGTCAGCACCACTCCTAAACGAATATAAAATGCTCCGAAATAAAGCAAAGAAAATGATTACTTTTGATCATCAAAACTACTTCTCAACACTCCAAAACCATAATAAAAACAACCCTCAAAAATTCTGGAAAGGGATCTCTACTCTCCTCCACCCCAGCAAACCAGTTACTCCCACCCCAGATCCAAATGCTCCAGAATTTGATTTAGCCACACAATTTAATTCCTTCTTTATCAACTCCATCTCCAAACTGACCTCTTCATTCTCTAACACCTCTCTCTCCACTTCTACACCCTATTCCACACCCACTAACCCCTCTTCTTCCTCTTCTACACAAACCCCATCCTCATCTCCACTACCCCAAAATTCCCCCTCTTCTGACTGCACACTCTTCTCATTAAATCCTGTACCTACAGCTACTATAAAGAAACTTCTTCAGAAATTGAAACCATGTACCAATGCTCCTGACAATATCCCTTCTTACTTTCTCAGTGTAGCCGCTAAAACTCTTGCCTACCCCATTAGCATCTTAATAAACCGCTCCCTTCAAGAATGCACAGTTCCCCAAATCTGGAAACAAGCTTTTATTATACCTCTACACAAAGGGGGCAACAACAATAACATTAGCAATTTTCGTCCCATAGCCATCCTGTCCCCCATTTCTAAACTCCTTGAAAAATGTGTCCAACTTCAGCTTCTTCCTCACCTCCTAGACAACCATCTCATTACCCCTACACAGCATGGTTTCAGACCTAATCATAGTACTATGACTGCCCTCCTCTCCTTCCTTGAAACTGTAAATAAAGCCCGTGACTCTGGGCAAATTGTATCCACTTTGCTTCTTGACCTCTCCAAAGCCTTCGACACTATCTCTCACAACCTGCTCTTAACTAAACTTTCCAAACTCCACCTATCTTCCTCCTCTCTGAACTGGTTCTCTAGTTACCTTTCCAACAGAAATCAAGCTGTAAAATGGAAAAAAGCTACCTCCTCCTTCCTTAGTACCCCCACTGGAGTGCCACAAGGCTCCATACTGGGTCCACTTCTCTTCAATATATTTATAAATGACTTCTACAAATCAATTCCTTTCTCTAGTATCATCCAATATGCAGATGATTCTACTATCATCTGTTCTGCCTCTTCTATCCCTACACTACAAAAACTTACCCAAGAAGCTTTCTCTTCCACAGAGCAATGAATGCAAAGTAATCATCTAGCTCTCAATGCCACTAAGACCAAACTTATGTTATTTACTCCTTCAAAAGTTATTCCTCCAGACATAACTACATTCTTAATTACGAGTCAAAACAACTCACCCCTTGAAATAGTATCAGAAACTAAACTACTTGGGGTCCAAATTGACAACCTACTGAAATTCAACTCCCACCTCCAAATAAACATTAAAAAAACACATCAAAAACTTGGCATGCTTTATAGACAGAAAGCCTACCTCACATCTGACACAAAAATCTCTCTCTCTACCTCCTTTCTTATCCCTTCCCTTCTCTATGGTGCCCCACTACTAACTAATCTTCAGTCCTCTTTAAGAAAACAGCTTACTTCCTGCTATAACAAAATTGCAAAATTCGCCACCAGCCATAAGTCCTCTACTCACCACTGTGTCTCCCTCCATAAGCTAAAATGGCTAGAACTCCCCAATCAACTAACTTACATCCAACTAACTCTAGCCCATAAACTTATTCTAAACCCCTCACTCTGTCCCTCCCTTTCCTCTGCCTTTAAAATGCACCTCCCTAGTAGAATTCTAAGGTCAAACAATCAAAATCTACTTGAAGTACATAAACCTACTTATCCACCAGGAAAAAACCTTCTTTCCTTTAGCCTCGCTAGCCTCTGGAACTCCCTACCACCACTTATTCGCACCACCTCTAACCACGTCACCTTCAAAAAGTCTCTCTTCTTACATCTAGCAACACAGTGGGTATGCTCTTGCTCCCACCCCACGTAACTAACTCTACTAAATCTCCTTCTATACCATATCCTACTTTATGTACCTACTATGTATACTCTCTAATCTCTATTAACTTGTCTCTATTACTTGTAGGTCATTTCGAAATTATATTAACTGTTATAACTGCTATTATACATGTGATAAGTTTTGCTCTTTTCTGCCTAAACAGTACCAATAACTCTCTGTACCTAGATTGTTAATGTAAACTGTTGAATGCATATCTGCTTGTTTTGGAGCTTTTCTCCCCAGGACTCCATTGAAAACGGGTTCATTATGGCCCAATGGACTATCCTGGTAAACCAACTGCAATAAATAAATAAATAAATAATAATGATAAATCCTTGCAGCATTCAGCAGTAATGAAAGAGTTAAATGATGTCAGGTAAAATAACAGCTACATGTAAGGCAGTGGGCAGAGACCTGCACATTCAAGTAATTATTTTGTAAATTATCACCTGAGGATCACAGAGTAAATGAAAAAAAATCAACAATTAAGATTCATTTTATAAAGGAGCAGAAATGCAAACAATGATGAAAAATTAATACAGTGTCAGATTACTACTTGAATTTCATTTGAGTTTATGACAGAAAAAACAATGCCACATAGGTTTCTCTTTGATTTAATAATGAAGTTACAGCCTTTCCATTTCAGTGAAGTACATTATCAGTTCAGTTACAGACTTGTAAGAATCTATTTCACTATAGTACATTATCAGTTTGCTTACATACCTACAAGAGTTTATTAGTAGCAAGTGGTTATTTCATGCAGAAAAATATAAATAGTCAGGCCAGCAAGCAATGATATAATTGGTAAAGCTACAAATGTTATTTTAAGGACCTGGTACTCCTTATTTGTACTCTGCAGATTGTGGCACAGAACATATTGCCAACTTTGGATTTTTGATTTTTCAAAATGCAAACTTTCTGTCCTCAGCCACCCAGCCTTGCACAGGAAATGCAAAAGAGGGCTTGGAAGGCCTAAGTGTAAAAGGATGCAGGAAAGGACACTGGGACATTAATACGACTCTTCCAATACCTCAACAGTGACTTGGATAATGCAGATTAAGGCCTAAACCTGGCAGTTCTGTGGTGCACAAGTCAAGTATCGACATAAAAACAAGACCATGAAAGCTAGAAGTGAAGATTATTGTTTTTTTCTTTAGTATTTGTTTATTGGATACATATACAGTGAATGTTTTTTCACTTATCTAAACAAAGTATTCTTTACAGTTAAAATGTATATACAACAGATGTGCATTTATGTAGATTAGCTTTAAAACAAGTATGCAGAATTTCAATTTAAGTTTCCAGGCAACTGTATAATAGTACACATTTTCAGTTTATGTTTTTGACAGAAAAAATGTATTCTTTTACTAATAGTTTAGTTTTCAGAATAGAACATTTACCAGATTTCAGTTTATACTTTTATCTGTGCTAAGATAATACTACCAGGAAAAGGTATTTCCTTTAGTATTAATCTAGTTAGTGTCTAGAATATAACATTTACACACATCTACTTTAGATGTTCAGTGTAAATATGTATCACTTTGTAAATATGTATCACTTTAATGTAAATTTCAGTCAAAGTGCAAAATATGACATTCATACTCAGTTATGAGTTCAGTATAGTACATTTCAGTCAGATTTTGAATATAACATTCATACTCAGTTATATATTTCTAACATCATTACGAGACAGTTTACAACATGCAGTTACATCACACCTCACATCATTCAGTCATTAGTTTTAAGTGAAAAATGACAGAATTATCTGTAATAGGTTTATTAAGGCAAGTTATCTAAAGAATACGTAGCAATAAGTTATTTAATATACTTGGGGCATAACAGATCAGGCCTAATTTGTTAATTAATTTGCAGAATACAGTGCACATTACATAATAATTATTGGTCATTAGACAGAAATTTTAAAAGACACCGACAGGGTATGCAAAGGTATAGATCTGAAATGCAGAAAGCATAAGTTTTAGTAAATGTATGTCTACTATTACAGCACATAAATATTTACAGGATATTCAAGACACAAATTTAAAAGGCAGGCATCCATTACAGCACACAGAAATTAAAAAAGGTAGATATAATTATTAGTAAAAAATCTAGCTAAAAATTTACAGAAACAAGTTAATACTGTATATGGTAATTATGCTTCAAGATACATACATTATAGGTGTAAAAAGGGATTTTACAAATGGCTATGTGAAATACTTAATACCAGTTATAACATATGTGAAAGAATTGCCCACTTATAATGAAATCCTAAAGTTAACAGACTTCAGTAGAAAAGATTTTCAAATAATTAACAAACCATAAATGCTCAAGTGACACCTAGTAGTCAAGATTAAGACTACAGGTTTATTTACCAGATAAGGAAAAATATATTATTTCTAGTCATCATTCTAGTATCCTTTGCAGACTATAATAATACATTTATAAAGTAATTACAGAAGCAAATCAGTTCGGTAATATCATAAACAATTGTTGTAGAATAAATTCTACATAAATACAGTTAGTAATATAGACCTTGCATAAGCCTGAAAATGTAAGGTTAGGCTTGTGTCTTCATTTTTATAGTTCATATTTTAAAGTAACTATAGAAATGGATACCTTTTCATGTATCTGTGGGGGAATTGTAAAATCAGGTTTCATTTAAATGCAGTTTGTTAGACAAAAATGCAGTATTCTTTTTGCATAAGTCTAGAAATGCAGTCATATTAAAGCAGGCCTATACATTTTACATTTTGCATGTAGTTTCAGAGAATGCAATTTCAATTAGTGAAAATAGCATTCAGTCAAGAATACTGCCAAGAATAAAATGTGTTAACAGAATGTGAAATACATTCAGTACAAGCAGATCTTGTTTAGATGGTATGAGGCTTGGGAAACAAAGTTAAAGAGGCCTGTAGAAATATGCAGGGTTTTGATATTATTAGGATATACTTCAGACACATTTAGTTAATTCTATCTTTTGGACTGATATGCAGAACATCATTGCAGTGCAGTCCTCAGAAGTTTGGTACAGACACTCAAGAGTGAGTGCAAAACTCAGGTCAAATATCCGGCATTCCAGAATATTAATTATATTATTCAGTGGGGAAAGGAATATGAGCACAGAAGATATGGACATAATAATAGTTCATCAGTTTCAGTATATCAGCACTGTTACTGGACACAGTAAGATTTGACATTCTGAGTACAGAATTCATGGACAGTATAATGTGTAGAGAAGTTACAGACATAATAACATTCTGAGTACAGAATTTACAGACAGTATAATGTGTACAGAAGTTACAGACAGAATAACATTCTGAGTACAGAATTCATGGACAGTATAATGTGTACAGAAGTTACAGACATAATAACATTCTGAGTACAAAATTCATGGACAGTATAATGTGTACAGAAGTTACAGACATAATAAAATTCTGAGTACAGAATTTGTGGACAGTATAATGTGTACAGAAGTTACAGACATAACATTCTGAGTACAGAATTCCTGGACAGTATAATGTGTACAGAAGTTACAGACATAATAACATTCTGAGTACAGAATTCATGGACAGTATAATCTGTGCAGAAGTTACAGACATAATAACATTCTGAGTACAAAATTCATGGACAGTATAATGTGTACAGAAGTTACAGACATAATAACATTCTGAGTACAGAATTCATGGACAGTATAATGTGTACAGAAGTTACAGACAGAATAACATTCTGAGTACAGAATTCATGGACAGTATAATGTGTACAGAAGTTACAGACAGAATAACATTCTGAGTACAGAATTCATGGACAGTATAATGTGTACAGAAGTTACAGACAGAATAACATTCTGAGTACAGAATTCATGGACAGTATAATGTGTGCAGAAGTTACAGACAAAATAACATTCTGAGTACAGAATTCATGGACAGTGTCAAAGGAAAAATCAAAGATCAATGCAGCCAAGGTTCAGTTAAGGTTCCTTTATTCTTGTACAAGGAGACAAAAATGCAGTTCAGAAATTTGTCTGACATTATACAGGAAATACTTCATTATTATACTGTTCTGTAAGCCATTGCCCTCTAAGCTGACGTAGTCAAATATAACTCTAAGCATTGTTCTAAAACAGGTGTTTACTAAGTTTTTCTGCTGATATATTTATTTATTTATTTATTTTACGTTTGTTGACCGGGCTAGTCTGGCTGGATACATGTCCATTTTCAGCAGAGGCCCGAGGAGAAAAGCTCCACTATATACTAGTAACTTACAATAAACAAAAAGCACAGGAATATACAAACATATAAGCAAATAAAGACATATTCTCATGTAGTATAGTAACAATACAGAAGCACTTTAACAAAAACTAAAAAATAGTGAGGAATCATTATCCCATAATATATGCAAGAGTAGGAATGTTAAAAAATGAAAAAGAGAGAAAATAGTAACACGTAAAGAGTCTATAAATATTTACACTATTAACAAATTAAGATAAACATTTTGTGCCAGGGCACTAGTTTTAAGATAGAGATTTGCACAGTAGAGATCAGCATCTAGGTTTAAATAAAAGGAGAGATGACAGGTTTACAGTAATATATCAAGTATAAGGAGAAAAGATAGTATAGGAAAATTAATAAGCAGGTGGGATGCTAGGTGCACTACACTGGAGGGGTAGAAGTAGTGATAGAGGCAAGTAGAAGTGAATGGAGAGGACTGTGGAGAGGGATTGTTTGCTGAGCTCAGTCAGGATTAGAGCAGGGGCATAGCCAGTGGGATTTAAAATAGTTTCTTAGTTGTTTTTTGAAAAGGTGAGATGAGCCTAAAGTGGTCAGTTCTATGGGACGTTTTTTCCAGTATGAGCCAACAGCATTAGTAAATAAGGAGTCACCTGCTTTATTATGAGATTTGAGAGTGGCTACTAGAAGTTTGTTGGCTGATCGAAGGGAAGTAAGATTCTTGTATGGGGCAATGAGGTTATTAAGTATGGGTGTATTAGAGGGGTAATGGATAATTTTATCTATGATAACTAATTGATGTAGGAGAATTAGATTTTGAAGTTCAAGCCAGTTAAGGTTTTTGAGATTAACACAATGGTGGGTACGAAATGGGGAACCTGTGGCAAACCTGGCAATACTATGGTAGGCTGTGGCTAGTTTCTAAAGGTTAGCTTTTGAAAGGTTGATAAAAGATGGAGAGGCATACAACAGTGTAGAGATGAGATGAGTTTGGGCTAGAGACACTCTGGTGGTTGCAGTAAGAAAGGGCTTAAGTCTATAGAGGGCACCTATCTTTTTATTAACAGCCTTGATGGTTAGATCAATGTGGCAGTCAAAGTTTAGTTGATTGTCTATTGTAACGCCTAGTAGTTTAGTGGAACAATCACGTTTAATGATAGTGCCATTGTCAGACACAATGGAAAAGGAGATAGGGGCAGATTTAAGGGTTGGGATGGAAAGTAGTAATTTGTTTTTTTGGGGGATTAAGGAGGAGACAGATATGCTGGAACCATTTTTCTGCTGCCGTAAAGACTTTTTGGGTGGAAGAGTGAAGTTCTGCTGGAGATAAAGCAGAACAGATGAGAGTTGAATCATCAGCATACTGAATACAAGTGGATGTCGGGAGTAAAGTAGACAGGTTATTTATAAATATGGAGAAGAGAAGGGGACTTAAGATGGATCCTTGAGGGACACCGATAGTGACTGGGAGCTGAGAGGATATATGGTTGTCCCAGAGGACTGCTTGTTTTCTATCTTTCAAATAAGAGTCAAACCAGTGTAATGCCAAAGAGTCAAGTGAAAGAGATTTCAGAGTGTCTAGGAGAAGTTGATGGTTCACCATATCAAAGGCTTTTGAGAGGTCCAGGAATAAAGCAGAGGAGAAAAGGTTGTTATTGTGATTTTTGTTGATCATGTCTGTGAAGGAGAGAAGGGCAGTGGAAGTGCTATGGTAGGGCCTAAAACCATGTTGGGAGTCTACGAGTAGGCTATTTTGCAAAAGATGATGTAAGAGTCGATGGTGTATACAATGTTCCATAATTTTAGATAGTGAAGATAGTAGGGCTATAGGCCTGAAATTAGAAAGTTCATTAGTGTTACCTCCTTTATGCAGAGGAATGATATGGGAGACTTTCCAGCAGGATGGAATAGTAGATTTGGTTATTGTTCTGTTAATTAAGATGGAGACTGGGTATACTAGTTCTGCTGCTGCTAGTTGCAGATATTCAGCTGGTAGTTTGTCGGCTGAAGGGGTGCATGGTTTAAGTTTTGAGAGTAACTTACATATGTAGGTTGTGGAGACTGCACTAAATTTTAGAGTGGGGTTATTTTGAGGAGAGGTCTTTTGAAGGGAAGAGGGGGGAGTCATGGTGTTTTTTAGAGAGGTGACTGTTTCAGAGAATAAGTTGTTGAATGTATTGGCTATTATATTGGGCGGGGTCTGAGCTAAGTTAGCTGGTGTAGGTGTTTTGGTATTCCCTGGATGGAGCAGTTTATTGATTCCTGACCAGAATTTTTTGGGGTTGTGATTTTGGTTTTGTTGATATTGAAGGTAATAATTTTTTTATCAAGGTAGGTGAGTTTTTTTGTAGTATTTCTAAGGTGTTTGATGTTTTGATGGTCAGCTGGGTTTTTAGTGGTTCTCCATTTTGTCCATAGTTTATTCCTTAATAGCATTGTTTGTTTGTTTTTTTTAGAAAGCCAAGGGGCAGCTTTGGATCCTATTCTAATTAAGCGAGAGGGGGCATGACGCTCGAGAATTTGTAGGAAAGTGTTGTTGAAATGGGTAACTGCTTCATCAAGTGGGAGGTGTTTTAGAGCTGACCAGTTACATTATTTCAGTTCATTAAGGAAAGTAGGAAGGTTAAAGTTTTTTTTGTTATGTACAGTACGATAGCTAGCCTGTTTGAGATTGTTATTTTTTTGTTTAGTGATGTAGGTGAGGAGATGGTCGCTGATATTGTCTGGGAGTATTCCAGTTTTATATGAGAGGGGATTATTGTTGATCAGTATCCAGTCCAGGATGGCTTGTTTATTGGTTGATTTGTGAATTCTAGTAGGGGAGTTTATGGTTTGTTGAAAGTTAAAGAGATTGAGGTGAAGGGTGGGTTTGGGAGATATGCAGGAGTTCCAATCAATATTAAAGTCTCCTAAGATTATGGTTTCTTGAGGAAAGCTACAGGAGACCCAGCTAAGAATATTTTCAAGTGTGTTTAAAGTTATTACCTGGAGGGATATAGGAACATATTATATAAATGGCTTTGCTCTTATTTACTTGGAATTTGCTACAGAGTATTTCAGCATTGGCTGAGGAGGGAGGCAGGGAGTCAATTAAGGCCACCTGCAGTTGTGATTTGTAAAGTAAGGCCACTCCCCCACCCTTTTTGTTAAGATGATCTTGCCTTAAAGTGCTATAACCAGGAGGAGTGATTTTGTTGTCTCTGGTACCTGGTTTAAGCCAGGTTTCAGTGAGACAGAGGATATCAAATGCATAGAGGTCAATTAAAGCATGGAGTTATGTGATTTTATTGTTGATGCTACAAATATTTAGGTGTGCTATAGAAAGGGAGTTGGAAGAGAAAGGTGAACTGAAGTTGTTAGCAGTTTGGTTAGAAAGGGTGTGGATGAGGGGATTATTAGGGCCAGGGTTGGGGTGGATGTCCCCGTATAACAGTAAGAGTGTTTGTGGGACTGGAGATATTTTTGAGTTTTTGGAGGGTATTAGGTAAAACTTTCTAGTTGTTTGAAACCTGTTATGGAGTAATTTGTGAAAGAGAGGGGGAAGGTAGGGACAGGATGATAGGATATTAGTATAGGTTTGTTCAGCTAGAGGAAGGATAGAGGTTGTGTGTTTAGCTAAATTAGGAGATCTGCTAAGGGTATGATACTCGTAGGAAGTAAGAGTATAGTATAAAAGAAGGATGTTAAGGAGTAGCAGTAAATAAAGTAGTTTAAGACTTAAAGGCATATTTTAGTGTGGTGAGGTTAGCAAGGTTGGAAATTGGAGGAGTTAGGATGGTGGAGAGTGGGGTGTGGCAGTAAGACAGGAGTGTGGAGCTAACAAGTGTGAGTGAGGCAGGAAATGAGATAGGATGTGAGTAAATTGGAGGTGTGGCAGAGGAAGTATAAGGTTAGGGTCCCTGGGGGGTGGGAATTGGGGGTAGGGTAGGGGAGCGGAGTGAGCCCGCAGGGCAAACGGAGCGGGAAGAACCAGCGAGGGGACCAATGGCAGTAAAATAATCAGAGAGAGATGAGAGAAGCACTGGGTACAGTGCAAGGTAAGAGTGATGAACTATAAGATAATGTACAGAGAGGAATATAACAATTATAAATGTTCCCATGAGAAAGTTTTCTCAAAAACAATGTGGCCTTGCTGACCACCAGTCTGTAATGATTTGGTGTTACAATTTGTGATTCTTTCTTACTTCGAGCACAAAGCATATACTGATTACAGCCTATAGTCTTATCTAGTTCCTCTACAGCTGCAGTGTTCACTCAACATGAACAAGGTTATTTGCTTAAGTCTAATAACATTTCAGAATACTGTATTGTTCTATTTTCCTAACGCTAGCAAAATCATCTGTTTCTCAGTGTATGAACAAGGTCATTCACTGAGCTGACCAGAAGCAAAGTCAGAAAGTACATGCAATTATTTTCAAGCCTGTAGCAGAATAAATGTGTTAACCCTTTTAGGCTTCTAATGCAGCAAGCATAATGCTGAAACATATATGAATACATATTTTACTATATATGTGAATACATATTTTTCTTACATTTCCCCCCTATTAACACTTTTATTTTCTTCAAAAGCATAAACAGTTAATTTCTTCTCCCAACCTCTTCCACGTGGGATTTGCGGTTAGGTGAGTCATTTAGTTTAAACTTCTGAAAGCATTTCATTTTCCAGCAATTTATCAACTTCAGTGTTTTGATACAAGGTTTCAGATACTAACATGTCTATCAATTCTTTAATCAGTTTTTTTTTATGCAGGGTATGCCACAACATGCACACACTCCCAACAGGAGTATCCCCACACAGGCAGCTATTAATATGTTCATTATGAAGGTACCCCACCCCCCAAACAGATTCTGGAAAAAGTCCGTCAGTGGGTTGGGGCCTAATATGGTCATGGCCGACACTTGCTGTATCACCTCAAGGTGGTTGTTTATCTCATGTTGATAATCAGGTATATACGCACAACACTCTTCTTTGATTAAAGCGCACGTACCACCTCTTGCCGCTAGGGTGAAGTCGAGAGCCATACGGTTCTGGAGCACTACAGTTCTCATAGCATTCAGTTCATCAGTTATCAATTCAAGAGCAGAAAAAGTTGCATTACTCATTACTTTGAGAAGTTTAGACAGTTTTCACAGTTCCCAAATCGATTTTGCCACTCCATATGCTGGTAATATGCCTGCCCACGATATGACAGCATCACTCAAGTCCATGTGCGTCAGCTTGGTATCCACGGTATGATGGTCTTTCCAGCCCGCCTCGATCCATCCCACTGGATTCTCAGGCTTTCTGACAGCTTTCTTGGCTACATCTCAGGTATTTCGAATATTTCCCTGAGGCAAAACTGCAGTGTGTCGTATGGCCGGAACCAGGTACCCCAAAAAACAACTGCCAGACCAATTCTCAAGTAACCATTTATATGCTTTCTTACCACACATAAAATAACAATCCTCTACCTTAGTAGTTACTTTACTACGAAATGGCTGCCCTGCATGAAACATTTTCCTATCTATTACAGACAGTTGCTTAAAAAGAACAGGATTGCGTTGCACTTCATCGATAATCTTGTGCATGGACTCAAGAAATGAGTCATAATTTGAATTACAAACTGTATCCATTCTGTTTGCTTTGGTATAACATTTGTAATGTACAGTCACATTGCACCTGTTCCAACCCACTTGAATTGTGTCATTCTTATAAAAAACATATAATTCCCTTTTGTGTCACAGGCAAATACAGTGCTACCTTATCATGTGCTTTGATAGCTACAGTCTCATAAACCAAATTTTTCCAGGTCTCATTGACCCCTAGGGGGATTGCAGTCATTAATAATCCCCCATATGCTGTTGGTATGGCTGTGCAAATCCAGCAATTCGAAACATTAAAAGTCTCAGCATATACACGTGTAATTGCCTGATAATTGTTAAAGTTCGGGTGCCAGTCTATGGTCGGCTCATCACGTTTCTTCAGTTCAGCTGGTGTGGCCGAAAAAAGGATGGGCCACAGCAAAAAGATTATTGTTGTCAGTACAATTAACAGGATAACCATGCAATACTTCTGGGGTTGTTCTGCATTCCTGTTTGCTCTAGATTCTGTTATGTTTAGTCTTTCTGTGAAACAGCAAGATTGTTATCTAGCTCAACGTTTTTGCAAAGTTTACAGTGTGTCAAATGGATCCAAGAGGATTTCTCACCGATCTTGATTGCTGTGGGTGTCGACAAGAGGACCTGGTAAGGTCCCTCCCACTTTGTCGAGGTCCAATTCTTCCGCTTGACAATCTTCACCCAGACCCAGTCGCCTGGGGCTACTGTCGCTTCCAATGGTTGATTTGGCTCTTTACCTAAAACAGAAGACTGCAAAAGATGTTTAGAGTTCAGCATACGTCCCATATATCCTGCTAGTGTACAGTCTGCTTCCTGGTCCGTGGGCATGAGAGATTTCCACTGAGGGGTATAGTATGCCCTCCCAAATATTATCTCAAAAGGAATCAATCCTTTCACATACAGAACAGTTCTCATGCTCAACAGTGCCAGGGGCAGGCAGTACACCCAATTTTTCTGTGTTTCTGACATCAACTTCCTAAGCTTGTTCTTTAAAATCCCATTGTGCCTCTCCACCAACCCTGCAGATTGAGGATGATATGCACAATGGTTTTTCAAAGAAATTCCAAAATATCTACTGAGTTGCTGTATAGTTTGATTTACGAAATGTGTGCCATTGTCACTGTAGATCCTTTCCAGTATACCAAATCTAGGAATAATCTCTTTAATCAGAGCCTTTGCAACCGTAGCTGCATCTGGATTTTTAGTCGGAAAGGCTTCCACCCATTTGGAAAACATTTTATTTATTATTTATTTATTTATTTTACATTTGTTGACCAGGGTAGTCCAACTGGATACATGTCCATTTTCAGCGGAGTCCCGGGGAGAAAAGCTCCAACAGGGTTAAAATGACATATTATAAAAAGACAAAAAGACAAAAAACAAATACATAGTTTTAAGAGAGATAAGAGTGCTGCAATAGAACTACATTTGGTTACATTCATTATATTCAGGTTAGTAGACACTTGGTTGACTAGGACAAAAATTGCCCAATTCTATGCAGAGTTGCTCATGGTAATCTTAGTCAGGGTTCATACAAGGACATAGCCAATGCGATTTATAGTGGATTTCAAGTTCTTTTTTGAATAGAGCTAGTGATGGTAAAGACGTTAATTTATTTGGAAGAGAGTTCCACACCTTTCCAATAACATTGGAGTACAGTGTATCCCCGCCTAGGTTATGGGCCTTGGTAGTTTGTATTAGGAGTTTGTCAGATGAGTGAAGAGAACTTAGGTTGGAGTAGGGGGTTAGTATGTTTTTTAAAGCAGGGGTGTTCTCTGGATGTTTCAGGATTTTAAAGGCTTCTAAAAGTTGATATTTCAGGAGAAGATTAGGGAGTTCTAGCCAGTCAAGTTTTTTCAGGTTAATACAATGGTGTGTTCTATAGGGCAGGGCAGTGATGAATCTAGCAATGTGGTTATAACAAGTGGAGAGACGATTTAGGTCTGATTTGTTGAGGTTAGTAAGGATGGGGGAGGCATATAGTAGGGTGGATAGAAGGTGTGAGCGGGCAGTGGCTAGTCTAGCGGCTGGAGTTAGGAAGGTTTTTAATCTATATAAAGACCCTAGTTTTTTGTTTACCATTTTAATAGTTTGGTTGATGTGGGTGTCAAATCGGAGTTTATTGTCTATATTTACTCCTAATAGTTTAGCGTTGGTAGTAGGAGAGATAATAGTTCCATTGTTGGATTGGATAGTGAATTGTGTGAAAGGTGTTGGGTTAGTTGGGTGAAAGAGAAGTAGTTGGGTTTTTTTTGGGTTTAATATGAGTTGATGGTCAGTTAGCCAATTTTCAACTATAGTAAAGCAGTGTTGGGTGGTTTTTAGAAGGTTGTCAAGTATGGGATTGGAACAGATGAGAGTAGAGTCATCTGCATATTGGATGCAGGTGGCTTCGGGGATAACTGAGTGGAGGTCGTTTATGAATATTGAGAAGAGAGGAGGTCCTAATATGGACCCTTGGGGTACGCCTATGCTGTTTGGTAGTAGGGATGAGAGCTTGTTCTGCCACATAACTGCTTGTTGTCTGCCTACGAGGTAGGCCTGAAACCAGTTTAGGGCTTGGGTGTTTAGATGTAAGGTTTCTAGGGTTTTGAGAAGAAGCTGGTGGTTTACCATGTCGAAGGCTTTCGATATATCTAGAAAGAGGGCAGAGGAAATATTTTTGTTGTTCCGGTTATGGTTGATTTTTTTGGTAAAAGAGAGGAGGGCAGTAGTCGTGCTATGATGGGGTCTAAATCCATGCTGACAGTCAGTTAGTAGCTTATTTTGGATGAGATAGGACATTAGTTGGTTATGCACACACTTTTCCATAATTTTGGCAAGTGGTGATAATATGGCTATTGGCCTATAGTTAGAAAGTTCAGTGGACGTTCCACCTTTATGAAGAGGTATGACGTGAAATATTTTCCATATTGCTGGTATTGTGGACTCTGTAATGGTTCTGTTTATTAAGATTGATATGGGGTAGGCAATGACATCTGCAGCAATTTGCAGGTATTCTGCTGGTAGAAGATCAGCTGAGAGGGTAGTTGGCTTTAGTTTTTTCAGTCGGGATCAAATGTAGGTGGTGGATATGGGTTGTAGATTGAATGATAGTGGAGATTTGGGGGTGGTGTTTTTGGGGGTGGTGGAGGGAGCAGGTAGCTGGTTAGCTAGTGACTGAATGATTTCGGTGAAGAAGGTATTAAAGTTCTTAGCTACTTCTTCTTGGTTCTTATCAGATAGTGTTTCTGGGGTGGGAGTGGTGGATTTTCCTGGTTGGAGAAGTTTGTTCAATCCTGCCCAGAATTTTTGGGGGTTCTTTTGGTTTTTTTTTTGTAGGTGGTGAAAGTAGTTTTTCTTATCTAGAGCAGTGGCCTTTTTAGTTTCATTTTTTATTTGCTGGAAGATGACCCGATCTAATGGTAACTTGGTGGTACGCCACTTGGTCCACGCTTTGTCCCTGAGATTTATTTTGGCTTTGGTCTCTGTGGTTAGCCAGGGTGCTATGTGAGTTTTGATTCTAGATACCCTTTTTGGAGCATGAGAGTCCAGTATTGTAAGGAATGTTTCATTAAAATGTGAGACTGCCTCATCTATGGGAAGGAATTTCAATCTTGACCAGTTACAGTATTTAAGTTCCGTGTTAAATTTAATTGGGTCGAATTTTTTTTTGTTTCTGATCGTTCTATACACTGGCGTCCTAGCATTGGTTGTATTATTTTTCAAAATGTATGTAAGCATATGATCACTAAGATCATTGGGGAGAGTTCCTGGAGTATATTTTTGGGGGTGCTCCTTGACGAGCATCCAGTCAAGTATGCTTTCTTTTTGCTTGTTATTGCCTGGTCTGGTGGTAATGGTTATAATCTGAGTGAAACCATGGAGATTTAGGGGAGTATGATTGGACTGTGCGGAACATTGGTTCCAATCAATGTTGACATCTCCCAGGACTATAGTTTCTTGTGGATAGTTGTTATCTATCCAATTTAGAATGGCTTCTAAAGTTTCAATATTGTTCCCTGGGGGTATGTAGATAACTATTAGGTTTACACTTTTTAGTTTATTTAGTTTTATTATCAGAGCTAATATTTCAGCGTTAGCAACCTGCGGTGGTTGTTTGGGGTTAGTTAGTATGTTTAGCGTATTTTTATACAGGACAGCTATTCCACCTCCCCTTTTCTTTATACGGTCAGCTCTGAGTATGTTAAACCCAGGTGACATTATCTGATTGTCTTTGGTTGATGGTTTAAGCCATGTTTCAGTTAGACACATGATGTCAGGTAGATAGGTTTCTAGCATGGCATGAAGGTTATGTACCTTATTGTTCAGACTTCTTCTGTTTAGGTGACAGATAAGTAGGGAGTTGGTCAGTCTAAGGGAGAGTGGATGTTTACATGTATCTACAATGACAAGGCAGTAACGTTTATTTTCACATTTACTCAGTTCTATGAAATCCATACAAATAGTGTGAAACGGATACGGTGGTGTAGGGAAACTCCCTTGCTTGGGCTTTAACGCCCCCTGTGCATGATGTTTGTTACAAGTGTGGCATGATAAACAAATTTTTTTTGTATAGTTTGTAAATCCGTATGTAGTGAATACCCGGTTGACTAACTGTACCATCCCCCCTGTTGAGACATGGCATTGCCCATGGCTCAACAAAGCTGCATATTTAAACAAATTAGATGGCAATATTGGTTTTCCTTCTTTGGAGATGTACAGTCCTTCCTTGAGGAGTGCTCCTCGCCTTACCTACTTTTGTTTTTCTGCCTGTGTAGTGAGTGTTTGCATTGTTTTCAACATTTCTAAGTCTAAAATCTCAGAAGGTTGTAATTCCTCGTTCAAAAGAAATGCTTCTGAGGCTGCTTGCTTTGCAGCTGTGTCAGCTCTCGCATTGCCTTTTGAAATCCTATCTTGTTGCTTGGTATGAGCTATGCATTTACAAATAGCTACTTTCTGAGGTAACTGAATTGATTCTAACAAATCTAAAATAAACTGTGTAGGATTAATCGGTTTGCCAGTAGATGTCACCATTCCTTGATTTTTCCACTGTTGCGCAAAAACATGTACAGTAGAAAAAGCATACTGGCTGTCTGTAAAAATGTTCACACATTTACCCTTTGCTAAGGTACATGCTCGTGTCAAGGCAATCAATTCTGCTGCTTGTACAGATAAGCTATGTGGTAAAGGATTTGCTTCTATAATTTCAGTATCAGAAACTACTGCATATCCTGTTAGGTTCTGTCCTGTAGGACCCTTTCTGCATGAGCCATCTACGTTATATGTCACCTCGGCATCATCCAAGGGAACATCCGTGAGATCTTTTCTGGGCATTGTCTTTTGCTCAATTACCTGCAGGCAGTTGTGCGGTGTGCCATCTGCAGGAGTTGGGAGCAAGGTAGACGGATTCAAAGTTTTACAATGTTCAATTGTCATGTGAGGTTGGCTCAACAAGATAGTCATACAGGATAGATGCCTAGCAGGAGAAAGATATGCTACCTTCTCTTGCAGTAAAATAATCGCGACTGCATGAGGCACTCTCAATGAGAGAGGGTGGAATAATACTACTGAGGCTGAAGCCTGCACTGCCATTGCAGCTGCAACTACTGCTTGTACACAGTGGGGCAAAGACCGTGCCACTGGGTCCAGTTGTGATGAATAGATAAGCAATGGGGCGTTGCTTGTCCCCATGCTGTTGTGTCAATACTGACATCATATAACCTTGTTTACAATCTACGGTTTGGAAGAAACGTTTATGATAGTTTGGTAATCCTAAAACTAATGAGGATGCTATCAACTGTTTCAGTTTACAAAAAGTTTATTCTGCTTCTGGTGTCTATTGTATCAAATCTTGCGCTGCCATAGGCTTCTTAAAAATCAGGTTGGTTAACGGTGCAGATTCCAAAGCATAGTTTGGGATCCAGCTCCGACAAAAATTAGTCGTGCCAAGAAAATACATCATTTCCTTCTTGGTTGTGGGTTTTGGTGCTTGTAAGATTGCTATTTTTCTGTCTTCATCTAATGTCCTACCCTCTTTGGATATTACATATCCAAGGTACTTAACTTGTTTTCTCCAAAGCTGCAATTTATCTTTGCTTACTTTGTGTCTTTCAGCGGCTAAGAATTTCAATAATGCTATAGTGTCTTCCTTACAATCTTGCTGGGTGGGGGCTGCCAGCAGGATGTCATCAACATAAAGTAAAATCTGACTACCTTCCGGTGGGGTAAACCCCGCCAAGTTACTTGCCATCTCTTGTGAGAATATTGTTGGACTTTCACAATATCCCTGTGGTAGTCGCGTATATGTATACCGTTTCCCCTGAAATGTAAATGCAAACCAATACTGGCTGTCAGGGTGTATCGGTATTGAAAAGAACGCATTGCTACTATCTACCACAGAAAAATATTTTTGTTGAGGCTTTAGATCATTCAATAGGGTGTGTGGATCTGGCACCGTGGGTGCCCTTGATATTACTGCGTCATTTACAGCGTGCAAGTCTTGGACCATACGCCATTCTCCATTTGCTTTCTTAACCGGGAATAAGGGTGTGTTACATGGTGAATCAGAAGATTCCACCAGTATTCCTTCCTTAAGTACAGCTGCTATGATAGGTTTAATACCTGCTTCTGCATCTTTTCTTAAGGGGTACTGCCTTTTTTCTGGTCTAAATGCTGACTTTGGCGTGATGGTAACTGGTCCTGCTGTACGAATAAGTCCTACATCTGATTTTCCTGTTGACCAGAGAGTCTCTGGTATGTCTAATAAAGCTTTTTCTTCCTCTTCTAATAAGAGTGCTTTTCAGCTGTCCCCGCTTGACTGCAAGTGTACAGCTGGGTGTGTCTGTGTTATCCAATTCAATTTCTGTCTTTGTACTCCTTGTTCTGACAGTTCTGATTCTGTATGCTTTTCCCATTTTGTGACTTTTTCTCCTAGATCTGCCCATTTCATACTCTTGTCCTTAGTTAAACTAACGTGGTAATCGATTTGATTTATACAGTGCAAAGAACTCCTGGGGCAATGAACAACTAACTACACTGTTCCCTTTCATGTCCCAGTACAGATTACGCAATACTAATCTGTCAGGTCCTGGTGTATTACAATAATACAGAGTACAGTGCAATAGGTGTTGCATGTCAATGCAAGGGGAGGGGAACTTACTGATAGCTATATTCATTAACTCTCCAGTTATTGCCCCAGGACCGGTTGTAACCAAGTCCTGGCTGTACCAATAAAATGTTTCACCCTCCGATTGCACTGCAAAAGTATTAATTTGTCGCTGTGCTTCCATACCCTACATGGTCGGGACTACTGCTATGCCGAATAGTTGCATAAGGTCTCTGCCCAAAAGGTTCACTGGGCATTTTGCAGAAACGACAATTTTACTTTTCTGGGTTAATCCTGAAACAGGATCTGTTATCGCAATATTATGGGAGAGAGGCTCCCGATACAGCTGTCCATTAGCTGCTTTCACTAATATGTAATCATGTGACTCTGAATTCTCCGGTAGTTTGGAGGGGTGTACCAGGGTTCGTGATGCCCCTGAGTCACACAGAAATTTGACTTCCCTCCCTTCTACCAGGAGTGTAACTTCTGGTTTTGTGTCAGCCAAATAGAGCTCCAAGCTCAATAAGGCTAGGTCTAATATTTCGTTGTCTTCACTATCGGTAGCTTCCTGCATTTCCTCTATTTCCCCTAACACATTCTCTGCTCTGTCTATCACATTCTCATTTGTCCTTTCTTTGTTATTCCTATCTAGTGATTCTTGACTATCATATAGTCAGTCCTCACCCTCTTCATTTTTATCCTCCATAGCTGCCTTCTTATTTTTCTTGCAATCCCTTGCCATATGTCCCTTTTTACTGCATTTGAAACATTCACCCCTTTTCTTTCATCCTTCAAAGTCCTCTGATCGCTGATCAGATTGTTTGTTTCCCTGGGCATTCTTCTTGCCCTTCTTCCCAGACTGTACTAAATAAATTTCTCCGTCATCTACAGCAAATACTTGGGCTTTCTTTTTCTTTTTGTTATTAAAATGCCTTTCGGCATGCCTAGCATATTCAAGCAGTGACTGTAATCTGCTTGTGCGATGATCTACCATATGTTTCGTAATAAAACTGCTTATGGGTGCAATACTGCCTTTTAAAAATGCATTCTTTAACTGCTGCTCATATGGGGAATCTTCTGTCTGGTCTTCAAGAATCTGCATTCCACAATGGTTATTAAAACATTCCAGTAATCTAGCAAAATATCTGTCAACAGTTTCACCTTCTTGTTGGATGCATTGATTAATGCAAGTCCAGTCTGCCCTAGGCTTCCATTTCTCAGAGATTCGGTCCATTAGACCTTTCACTCTGTTGTCTAACTCTGCGCTGCTATGTGGGAGGGGCTTAAGCGCAGCGTTACGGGGATTCCAGTTGCCACTGATCATGTGCCAGTCTGGTCCTACTGTTTGTCCAACTACTTTTTCTACTTCCTCTCCATTTAAGTGATAACTTAACCTCATATTTTCCAAGTCTTCTAAAAACTTTCTAAAATTAACTTTTGGATGGGGAATTCCCTCTGTGGCTTTCCGGATATCTTCCGGTGTCCACGGTCTGTATACTAGGAGAGTTGGGTCCTACCCTTCTTGTCCTGCCTGAGGATTTGGTACTTCTATGAGTGGGCATATCTCCTCTTCACTCATAGATCACGAATTTTTATTTATTTGATATAACTCGATATCCCCTCCCAAATTGCGTGTTCAAGACCTAGTCTCGACAGGATCTCTGACAAACGGCTCTGCTTTTGTAACACCTCTACCTGACGGAACAGCAGGGTATCGTGGAGGTGGACCTGCCTGTCCACTTGCTTCATATTCTGGCAAGGGAAGCGGAGGGGATGATGCTATAACCAAGTTATTATCCTCTTTATCTAAAAACATTGCTTTTGAGTTCTTATTTATTTGTTCCCTTCGGTTCGCTTCCTCAATCCACCTGTGTGCCTGAGGAATTCCTAATTTGCGCTGTCTTTTTACCTGCCCTTTGGAATCAGTTTTGAGTTGTTTTAAAAGTTTGACAAAGATTTTTCTAGTTTACCATTAAATTCATATTTATTAACCCACTTTGTGTAGTACTTAATGTTATCGGCACGTCGTGACTGCATATATTCTGCGTCTTCGGTTAACGGCGGATTTTGGGGTCGTTTTGTACACTTATTACCCATTTTGTCCTAACCTTATGAATGTTACGTAACCCTTCTTATTTTTAACGTGGTACCACGAAGATTTTATAGTCCCTTCAGACTACCTGCCTACTTATTCTGTTTCCCTGATCTATGACAAGATAGCAATTTTTCTGTCCCTGGATTTACACAAAAATCCTGACTGAAAAATACAATCAAGTCCCTGATCTAAAACAGAAAAAAGTAGAATCACCTTACCTGAGCCTCAGCAATTGATCACCCCGATCCGATTGAAACCTGCCCGTCAGCCGCAGATCAGAATGTGGCCGGCCTCTGTTTATACGACAATTCAGTCGGAGGTCTTTTCGAACAAGAAGAACCGTTTCGGTAACTTCTTCCGTACGGATTCAAGCCACCAGGCCTGTCTGATCCGGGATAACCAAGAGGTTTCCGGTCAACGAAGGACCAACTTGTCAAAGGAAAATTCAAAGATCAATGCAGCCAAGGTTCAGTTAAGATTCCTTTATTCTTGTACAAGGAGACAAATATGCAGTTCAGAAATTTGTCTGACATTATACAGGAAATACTTCATTATTACACTGTTCTGTAAGCCATTGCCCTCTAAGCTGACGTAGTCAAATATAACTCTTAGCATTATTCTAAGACAGGTGTTTACTAAGTTTTTCTGCTGATATAACAATTATAAATATTCCCATGAGAAAGTTTTCTCAAACACAACGTGGCCTTGCTGACCACCGGTCTGTAACGATTTGGTGTTACAATTCATGATTCTTTCCTACTTCGAGCACAAAGCATATACTGATTACAGCCTATAGTCTTATCTAGTTCCTCTACAGCTGCAGTGTTCACTCAACATGAACAAGGTTATTTGCTTAAGTCTAATAACATTTCAGAATACTGTATTGTTCTATTTTCCTAACGCTAGCAAAATCATCTGTTTCTCAGTGTATGAACAAGGTCATTCACTGAGCTGACCAGAAGCAAAGTCAGAAAGTACATGCAATTATTTTCAAGCCTGTAGAAGAATAAATGTGTTAATCCTTTTAGGCTTCTAATGCAGCAAGCATAATGCTAAAACATATATGAATACATATTTTACTATATATGTGAATACATATTTTTCTTACAGACAGTATAATGTCTACAGAAGTTACAGACATAATAACATTCTGAGTACAGAATTCATGGACAGTATAATGTGTACAGAAGTTACAGACATAACATTCTGAGTACATAATTTACAGACAGTATAATGTGTACAGAAGTTAAGGACAGAATAACATTCTGAGTACAGAATTCATGGACAGTATAATGAGTGCAGTAGCTACTGGCATTATAATTCAAGAGTACAGAATCTACGGGCAATATAATTCAGTCCATTTCAGTTTAGCAGCACTTTTATTGAAGACAGTAATATTTGATTCGGATATTATTGACATTCTCCCTCCACTGTACATAATAAAACATTCTTAACTGAACTATAGCATATGCATACTTTTATTCTGAAAGGTACAAGATGATTTGGCCATTTTGGGCTAATTTCTATCTCTTTCATTTCCCTGCTATAAAAACCGCATTTGCAAGGTTTTGCATGCTGGGCAGCACCGGTTAGCTAGGGTATAACTATTCCCGGCTCCACAAATTCTACTCTTCAATTTTTCCCTTGGAACTAGACAGACTTATAACTTAAGCACTCAAACCATTCACTTTTCATACTGGCACTTGCTCAAAACTCATAGCAAGCACTAATAAACCTTAGCACTAGACCCCCCCTATACTGTAGAGAAGGACAAGGCTCTCTATTCAACCTTACTAGCCAATCAGTAAAACAGTTCACTGTACCTATCCAGGCATGTTCAAAGAGCAGTTTCAGGTGTACTCTCTGGTCTAACTGGTGAATCTTGGCATTTTGAGGCAATGTTACAATTGCCTCATGTACACAGAAAACCCTCTCCTCCTTCCACTAAACACTAATACATGCGAGAGATGCAATTATACAGCCAAACCAGAGGCCAAGCTCTCTCAACCCAAGATTGGACCAGGCAGTTAAGAGGAGAAGGGAATTACTTGCATCTCACCACCAGTCTCACATAGACCTATGAAACCAGTACCGGCAAAAAGCACACATAAAGACATGAAAACATACTCGGAGGCTCTAAATAAAAATCTGCAGAAGCAACAGAGACCTTCAAAGCAGACATCCAAGCAACTTCCACCCCCCAACACAAACCATGAAACACATACTTCACAAAACCAGTGTGCCACACAATCACAGCCTTTAAGGCAAAATAACATGCCCAACACACTAGTAATGGGTGACTCTATAGTCAGGCACACTGACATCCCACTCACTAGGCTGAACAAGGAGAAGGTTACTGTTGGGTGCCAGGATCCGCCACATAACACAAGCACTTAGGTCACTCCAGAACAAGTACAAATATGACTCTGACATTGTCCATGTTGGTGTGAATGACCTGAGCCATACCTCCCTAGACTACATAAAAAGAGACATGGAGGTGCTCTCTGATCACGTAGCCCAGGCCGGTATGACCCTGCCCTCACCAAGAATGATACCATGGTATAGAGAAAAAACTATCAATTTCAACAATTGGCTAAGCTTCTGGTGTCATTCAAAGGGGATCCAGTGTCTGTCAGCTTGGGATGACATGCTCAACAAGCTGCGATGCTTTGCTAGAGACGGCTTGCACCTGTCACCCTTAGGCTTTCGAATACTGGTCAATGCTCTTGCCACCCCCATAGTGCCTTTTGTAGGCAAGGCTGAAAAGACAAACCCACCGCCGTAAATAGCACATGTAACAACAAACTGAGGGTAATGCTACTCAATGCCAGAAGTCTAAACCTCAAAATGCATGCACTCGAGGCACTCCTCAGTATGGAGAAAATCAATATATGTGCAGTAACAGAAACCTGTTTTAAGGCTCCAGAGAGCACCCCAGCACTACCAGGCTACAACTCATACTAAACATTTCGGCCACAAAACCCAAACCGAAATACAAAAGGTGGGGGAGTATCCATATTCATCAAGGATACCCACACCTCCAGGTTAGTGGCACAGCACGATGCTTCAGAGATCATCCACGTGCAACTAACAATGGGCAAAACTGCTATTCAAATTATAGCTTGCTACAGATCACCCACCATGTCCCAGGACCCCCACTCCGCATTTCTGGAAACACTGGGAAACATAAAGGTCCTACCAATCACCCTAATATTGGGTGATTTCAATTACTCAAACATTAACTGGGAGAACTACTCAAGTACAAACTCCCTTGCCCAACATTTCCTAGAATTTATAAACTCAAATGCCCTGGATCAACTGGCCAACACCCCCACCAGCAGTGACAACATATTGGACCTGGCCATCACCAACATGGGCGATTGGTGTTTCACACTGGAGGTCAACCCCTCGCTGGTTAGATCTGACCATAAACTAATCACTCTGGATAGCCACATTCTGCCACCACCCCTAGTCAAAGAAACCACTGTGAAAAACTTTTCAAAAGCAAACTTCACGTTACTTAAGACCGAGGTGGGAAGTTTCAGAGCCCCCATGCTAAAGGATAACGCTGTCCAAGCTGCCAAATCCTTTACGGGCACCTGCAAGAATGCATGGATCGTGCTATCCCAAACAAAACCAAGACTCACTCCTCCAAGAAAAGGAAACCAGTCTGGTGGACCCCTGCCATAAACAAGCTATACAATAGAAGGAGGAAACTAGTACAGAAAAGAGTAAAATCCCAAGAAGGAAAGACATCCCTGATCAGTATCAGCAAGAAACTATGTTCCCTCATAAAATCATCCAAGGCTAGCTTAAAAAAAATTGCTATGGACTCCAAAGATAACCACAAGGCATTCTTTAACTATGTCAAGAATCTGAGTGGCAATTCTCAGATCTGCTCGGAGTTAGTGCAGAATGGCACAAAATACACTGAACTGACCAATATAGCCAACATCTGGGCAGACAGGTACAGTAAAAACTTTACCTCCCTCTCACCCCCAAAAGGGCCCATAACTATACCAGAAGAATGTAGTGCCCCTGAAATCACAGACACTCAGGTTAAAACAGCCCTCTCCAAGCCAAAAACACAGCATCAATGGGACTGGACGATGTCCCAGGCTGCGTCCTACATGAGCTCAAAGATGAACTAACCCCTCACCTAAACACACTGTTTAAACTCAGCCTCTCCACAGGCAACGTGCGCACAGAGTGGTGCACAGCAAAGGTTATTCCACTCCACAAAGGTGGAGCCACAATGGACCCCGGGAACTATCGCCCTATAAGCCTGACTAGCTTGGTCTGCAAAGCCATGGAGTGCATCATCATGGATCTCATTAACAGAGACATTGGAAACCTCCAAACACTGGACCCTACCCAGTTCAGCTTTGTTGATCATGCCTCCTAAATCTGGTGGACTTCTTTGAGACAGTTACCAAGGCTATAGACGAGGGAAAGGTGGTCCACACAGCCTACCTAGACCTTGCAAAGGCCTTCAACACCATTCCCCATTCAGGTATTATAGACAAGCTCACCAGCCTGAACATAAACCCCTACATCATGAGATGGGTTGCCAACTAGCTCATGGTCAGAACCCACATGGTAAGAGTTGTGGGAGCTAGGTCTGACTCTAAACCAGTTACAAGTGGCATTCCCCAGCGCTCAGTCCTAGGACCCCTCCTGTTCAGCATATACTTCTCAGAGGTACAGGGAAGCACAGGAGGACTATGGATGACCAAATTCACAGACGACTGCAAACTAGGGGCTATAAGTGACTCTCCGGGTGACACAGACATCCTCCAAAAGGGTCTTACTGATACAGATACCTGGTGTCAAACCCATGGCCTCAAGCTAAATGCCAAAAAGTGCACAGTCATCCCCTTTGGAAAAAAACAAAGTACCCACAAACTACAACATAGGTGGTAGCCCCCTAAATATGGAAGACGTAATAAGGGATCTGGGGACCCAATTAGATAGTAACCTTTCCTTTGATAATCACATTGCCAAAGTGGTTAGAAAATCCTTCTATGTGGCCCACCTAATCACAAAAGGGTTTGCATCCAGATCAAAAGAGGTCATTGGGCTCCTCTATGCATCACTCATCAGACCCATCATAGAGTACAATGCCCTATTTGGGATGCACCTTACAAGACACCTGCAACAACTGGAAAGACCACAGAAGTACCTCACCGAGAGGATCACTGGCCTCAAGCAGATGCCCTATGCAGCTCGACTGAAGAAACTCCAGCTGTACTCGGTTGCATACCGGCTACTCAGAGGTGATCTCTGCCTGACATACAAGGCCATGTCCAACCCAGAATTGATGGACATGCTCCACCTAAAGAAAACCATATCCCCCTGAGCCAACAATAAATAGGGCATGCTGGATGGATAGACTCCTGTCCCAGAGACTTCCCATGCTCTGGAACAAGATTCCAATTTACATTAGGCAGAGCTCCTCGCTAGCCCTCTTCAAGAGAAACCTTGACGAGTGGATGGGAAACAGAAGGTTTACCCCAGGGATCACTTCAATGGCTCTGCTGGACAGAGGCACAGGGAACTAATCTAAGGGGGCGGTGAAAGCCAACACATTCCAGTATTCTACAGTCCTATCAATTCTTACACCCACTCTTGAACATTAACTACAATGAAGGCAAAAAATGCTGTTGTCTACATCTCTACTGTGGTGCTCAGACTGCTGCTGCTGTACCTGGGGATTGTTTTGTTTATATTACTCCATTGTGTATAAGTACAAGTAACTAATATCAGTTGTACTAGTTATTACTGATCCTCTTGGACTTGACTGTGGTTTTGATTTGCTTCTTAAAGATCACATATATACCATTTCGCTACAACTTTCTTTTTCAACAAAATAGCATATGCATGCACCTCCTCTCATGAGAATTTCCTTTTGTAACAAAAAATACTTTTTAAAGTAGAAAGTTAAAGATATATATATTTGCAATGCTCCTGATGAATGCAGGCGTCTAATGGATCTGCCTCATAGTATCCTACTTTAGTATTATTATACCAACAGGACATAATTACAGGGAAAGGAGCTAATTAGGCTTAATTTTAATGTATAAAGATTTGCAAAGCAATTAGCTAATTGATAATCTGTTTAATTAATAGTTGGCAGCTAGAGCCAAACAAAAAAAAAACTCTCAAAAGCTAATTACATCCTCCTGAGGGATGGTATAAACAGCGTCACTGCCTCCACCCCCTCTGTAGGAACTGGCACCAATGTCCAAATTTACACCAAAGTATTATACGAGCAGGTATATAGATGCATGGAATCAGGAATACCTCACAGGACAAAATCCTCCTCCTCAAGGAAGAGTAAACCTGTCTGGTGGACATCTGAAATAAATAAACTACATAACAAAAGGAAAAAAATTGCTGTCCAGGGCCAAGAAGGAGCAGGTGCCCAAATGGAAGCAATCTCTCCTTAGCCTGAAAAAGCAAATAAGAGCACCAGTGAAATCCTCTAAAGCCAACTTTGAGTCCAAATTGGCCACATCTACTAGAGACAGTCATAAGGCCTTCTTCACATATCTCTGTATTCTCAAAGGAAGCACCCAGATCTGTTCAGAACAGGTGGTCAGGGGTACCACATGCACAAATGCTGTAGATATAGCGAATCTACTGGCTGACAGATTCAGCAAAAACTTCACCCTTCTGTCCCCCCATCAGTAAATTAGGACATCCCCAGTACTTGCCCCCACCCCCTTATCTCTAGGGAACAGGTCATCACTGCCCTCTCAAAGGCAAAATAACAGCCTCCATGGGACCCCCATCCCAGGCTGCATCCTACATGAACTCAGGCATGAACTTGCAGTACCATTAGCACCCTATTCAACCAAAGTCTGAGTACCGGCTTTGTCCCAGCCGAGTGGAGGACAGCCACTGTCATCCCTTTACACAAAGGTGGAGCATCCACTGATCGGGGAAATTATAGACCCATCAGCCTAAGTAGCCTGATTTGCAAGGCCATGGAACAGATTATCATGGACCACATTAACATGGACATTGGCACCCTCCAAATACTCAACCCCACACAGTTTGGCTTTGTCAAGGGGAGGTCTGTTAAATCTGGTTGACTTCTTTGAGACAGTCACCAAAGCCATGGATGATGGGAAGAAGGTGCACACCACCCACCTTGACCTGGCCAAAGCCTTCAACACTACTCCCTACTGAGGCATAATAGATAAACTCTCTCAACTAGGCATCAATCCATATGTTACCAGATGGGTAGCAAACTGGCTCAATGATAGAACCCACCTAATCAAAATAGGGAAAGCCACCTCAAGCAGTAGACCTGTAATGAGTGGTGTACCCTAGGGATTGGTCTTGTGGCTTCTCTTATTCAGGATATACTTTTCTAAAGTGCAGGCCAAAACCAGTGGGCTATGGCTGACCAAGTTTGCAGATGAGTGCACAAAGGGCACAGTCATCAATTCCCTCAAGTGATGTGGACGCACTCCAAGAGGGTCTCACCCAAACAAATGACTGGTGCCAGAAACATTGCCTCAAGCAGAATGCCAAAAAGTGCATCACCATTTGCTTTGGGAGAGTGATGTCCCCACATATTATCACATTAATAACAATGTCCTAAGCATGCAATCAGTAGTGAGGGATTTGGGCACCCAGGATGATAGCAACCTGACTTTTGACCACCATGTTGCTTCTGTTGTACGGAAAGCTTTCTACATGGCCCACCTCATAAGTAAGGGTATCTCATCCAGGCACAAAGAGGTCATAATATCCCTGTATTCTTCCCTTATAAGGCCAATTATTGAGTACAGTGCTCCATTCGACATGTACCTCGCAAATCACATGCAGCAGCTGGAGAGACCACAGAGGTTCCTCACCAGGGGAATCCAGGGCCTCAAACATCTACCCTACATAGAAAGGCTAATAAGCCTTGTCCCTCTACTCAGTTTCATACAGACTCCTCAGAGGTGACCTTTGTCTGGCATACAAAGAAATCTCAGACCCCACCTTGATGGGACTGCTGCATATCCGCAAGTCAAGCTTCACTCGAGTAACCCATATGCCTGACCTCGACCTGGTCTGTGATAGTAATAGTACTTGTTGGCAGGACAGATTTGTGTCCCAAAGACTCCCCATCTGTGGAACAGACTTCCTCTCCACGTCAAGCAGTGTACCTCATTATCCCTTTTTAAGTGCAACCTAGATAACTGGATGGGAAAACGGAAAATACTCCCCTGGGATTCTACCTGTGTCCCTGCTGGACAGGGGCTTTGGGTGCTGACTTATCTAAACATGGGCTAAACTCTTGAGAAAGGCTTATAAAGGCCTTAGGGCCAATAGCCTAGTAACTGGGTCTATATCATATTCTCGAAAGCCAACAATGTCGAATCTGACATTGTCGACACGAGAATATAGAACGCTCAGAATCTTGAGTGTATAAACGGAAATCTCCGTAAGGGAAGATTTCCGTTTACTGCAATATAGTGCGGTCTCAGAGTTGGTATATTTAAGTAGCTGGGGGTGGGGGGCACACACCCCCAAATGGGGGGGTGCAGGGAGTTTGCCCCCCTGCTTAAACCTGTTAGGGTACTTTTTAATTTTTTTTGTCTTTTTATAAAGTCGACGTTTGAAGACATCGACCATATGGTGTCGACCATATGTTGTTCGATGTTTTCAACCATTGATCTTATAATATAGACCCTAGTAACTTCCTATGATACTATGGTCCTATAAAAACAAAATTGTTAATTTAACAGTTTGGCGATTACCTAATTACTTTAAAATTTGTTATATATTTCAGTTAAACTTAATTAGCACTTGCCTCAGCAATGATGCAATTACATCCTGATGGCAAATTAATGCCATTAGAAGGTACCATTACTAGACCTCCATGTTTGGTGGGTGTTTCACATGGTCTTTAAGACTAAAAGCTGCCACAATCTTGTTGTGCATGGCTCTCAGATTTTGTGTATGTTCTGTTTGTAATGTATGCTTACTAGTGTATTGTACAGGTTAATTTTTCTTCTCCTTCTCATCTGCTTAATTCTTTCTGGCCATCCCAGCGTCCCATCTATCACTGGGACTACTTGTCCCTCCTTCCTCCCATGGTCTACTGCAAGTGACCTGAGCCACCTTGGATATTAAAGGCAAACTAGGGAGTGAAGCCTGCAATTGTTTCTGCTGATCAGGTGGGATTATTATAACCAACCCTTATTTCCCCTCCCTCCACCCCCTGCATTTATTGATGACATCCAGGAGCTACTCCCATCTGTGGACCACTCCTCCCCCAGGGAGTGTCTTTAATGAATTTCCTTCACCTAAGTGGGCACTCCCATCCATCACTGCCAGCACTTCAGACACCTGAGTCTCTAATCAAACCCAATTTGGCTGGGCCATTGTTAGAACGTTATCGCTCTGTGCCACAGCACTGGCCTGCAATGGTTAAATTTGATGTTCATTATAGTTTTAGAAATTCTGACTCTCACACTATAGCAGTTATGCCTCTCCTACAATAAGAGGTAAAATGTTATAATATTCACTTAATACCAGTGCTTACAGCACTGTAGCTTGGGCATTACCCTGATTGTTAGAATTTAGCAAACGTCCCATTGTTTAGCAAAGTAGATCATCTCCTCTCACACTACTATTATACCTGCCTTGTAGAATGGCTGTATTTTACACTTTATACACCAAATCATTACCTCTTATTGACTTGTACTGTGCCTGCAATCTTCTTTTCTCTCTTCATAACTGTCATAGTTTTCTGACCTTCGAACTCCTTATTCACAGCAGGTTGATTCCTTCACCTCACCTCATTTCTAATGTATTTAGCTCTCCAACCACCCCCCCCCCCGAATTCAGTATTGTGTTTAAGCATGTCATTACCTCCTGTCCCCCATCATGTTGACAGCAGATGCTGCTCTGACAGATGTGAATTACAGTTCATGATGAAAGAGCATTCAGCAGATGGAGTTATCTGTCAGTGAGTGTAGACTGTATGAAGCAAACTCACTGAAAGCCAGTTTCAACTGCAAAATTTGCTCTATACCCAGTGCTATGCATCTGTGAAGTTGGTATACATATATATATATATATATATATATATATATATATATATATATATATATCATACCTCTCAACCTCTTACAGTAAGAAATATAGATATAGATATAAATATATATAAGTCCAGGAGGTGGGGGTATTCTCCCACATGGAGGGTACAAGGGGCTTGGCCCCTGAAAAAAAAAAAACTTAGGTGTGGATTCAATAAAGCTTACATGGTGCACTTAAAACATATGTGTGTTGTCGCACAATGCGCATATGGTAGCAGGCTGATTTGTATTCAGTAAGTGGCTCTGAGCCATGCAAACACGGCAAACATTGTGGCATGCTAATTATGGCATAAGCAGCTTAATTGTATGATAATTAACTAATCCAAGATGGAGGAGCTATTCAACAAGCTATAAAACAATACTGTACACTCAGTGCAGGTTTTGGCCTCAAATTCCAAAACCTATAGGGATACAGCCATGCAAACTACTCTATAAGGAAAGAATGTTAGGGGTTGCTGTTGCTGTTCTGCACGTGTGCAACAGGCACAAGTCTATGCTGCTGCTGGTAATAAACCTCAGCCAAAGAGGAGAGGGGCGTTTAGACTCCATTTAACTTTTCATGGTCTGCATGGGGTGGAAATAGTACAGCACTACAGGGTGGACACAGACACACTATAGGGACTCTACAATCTCAGTCTTCCTCAACTGAGAGCAAGGGCAAACTGAGCAACTTATATTTGTGGAAACTAAGGTATGTGTAGCATTTAGAATATTACCTACAGGAACCTTACAGAGACCAAAAGGGGATATACTTGGGGTGCCACAGACATCAGCATCCAGGATCCTCCATCAATTCCTGAATGCTATGCTACAATATCCTAGTGACTACATACATTTTCCCTGAACAGCCGAGGACAGAGTTACAACAATGCAGATTTCTATCCCATAGCACACGTCCCTGAATCCCTGGGTGCCATAAAGTGCATGCACATTGAGATCAAAGCACCACCCGGCGAACAGGGAAAGGTGTACATACACAGAAAGGACTTCCACTCCATTAACTGCCAGGTCATGTGTAATGCTAAGGGAATCATCCTGAATGTGTGTGCTGGCAACCCTGGCAGTTACCATGACTCCCATATCTGTCACAACTCTCAACTCTACAAGAGGTTTTCTAGGGGGGAATATCCCATAAGGTTATTTACTGGATGATGTAGGCATACACTCAAATCATGGCTGATGACATCCACCAGATATACACACACACACATGAAAAACACTATAATGATGCACACGCTCAGACAAGAAATATCATAGAGCATGTGTTTGGGCTGCTGAAGTCATGGTTCTGGTGCCTAAATACATCAGGGGAGCCCTGCAGTACAATCCCTGTACTTGTGCTAACATTTTCACTGTCTGTGCTATCCTTCACAATACTATCCTGAGAAAGCAGCTTCAACAGGAACACGAAGGGGAAAGGGCACACATCCTACCATCATTGGCAAGGTCACCACAGCCACACACAGGTGAGGAGTAAGAGAGGGAAACCACCAGTCACGGGGGGTGTCAATAGATTTAGGCATGCTCAATATGCCCTCGCCCTAGCCATGAGACAACAGATAGCACAGATGCTCACCACCTAAGTGGTACAACTTTCATCCTATGTACATACATATAGTAAAATTGATACAAGCCAATGCTCACAACCTTTACTTGTGCATGTAATGGCTGTGTACTTACTAGTATCACACAGAGTCAGTCCTGAATTAAAACACTTGTAACTGCTGGACTATCGAGGTAAGTGCTGAAGCTGGAACAGGAAAATAAATTATCATGAACACAAATAGATTGCAGATCCTTGCATACTCTTAGTTGCTAATGTACCTAAGTAGAAGGTGTGTGAGTTTTACAGTAATGACATCAATATGTGACAGGACTGAATTATGTCAATACATGTCTGCTCTTTATCTTTAGTCTACATGCATCAAAGATGCACACAATACAAAAACCTGTAAGAAAGCAGTTTGGTTTTAAGAAGAGCATCACAAACACATATGTAATAGTCAGCTATGCACCCCGGGCATCAGACACTGAATCCCAAAGATAGAAAATCAAGGCTATGGCACAGTAATCATGATTTGCACAGGGTGCTGTTTGGGGAGCAGGAGGCCAAGGCTGGCATAAATGGTAGTGAGTGTGTGTGAGTAAGAAAGACAGGCAGGCAGAAATTTAGATAAATTATCAAATGGCCAATGAGACAGAATGAGCTGCAGGCTTCACAAATGACCAATGTACCTGTTATGTGTGTGTTTGTATGGGCACTCAAGGTGTAATGTGTGTGCGAGTGTTTTCAAGAACACAGCCAAGAGCTGTGCTAACTTTACATCCTGGCATGTCAGGAAGGTGTGACCCATGCATTGTCCTCACCCCAGACTGTGAGAACTGGCTCTGCCAGGAGTTGCACTGGCATGTCCTTGCCCATGGTCATATGTGCTGCTGCTGCTGGTTCCACTTCATATCATCAAATTATCATTTCATCGAATTTCAAATCATTGAGACCAAATCGTCGAAAACTCATATCATCGAATCTCAAATCATTGAAAACTATAAAGCAACTACAAATAACATTCCACAAAGTTTTTACTACATTTATGCAGGGGGGCAAGCCCCCCCTGCACCCCCACACCCCCCATAAATAAATATACCAACTCTAAGGTCGCACTATAGTGGGGGAAAAGGATAATTTCCTAACCCCACTGTAGTGCGACCTTGGAGTTGGTATATTTAATTACAGGGGCTTGCCCTGCATAAACGTAGTAAACAGTGTCTGGGATGTTATTTATAGTTGCTTTATAGTTTTCAATGATTTGAGATTCAATGATATGAGTTTTTGACGGAATGAGTTTTCGACGATTTGGTCTCGATGATTTGAAATTCGATGAAATGATAATTCGATGATATGAAGTGGAACCGCTGCTGCTACCCAGGTGTGACTGATATGGGCTAGATGATCTTTCCCAACAGTACACCCAGGTCCACAACCCCATGGCCTATTACTTCTTGGCATGGATACCTCAGCCACTAGTAGAACAGTGGAAGGAGTGCTGCTATGGGAGCGTGATTGGTCATGACCATATTGACTAACAGCAGTAGATGCTGCTGACCTACGTCCATGTCGATGCTGTCCCTCTCCCAGCAGACATTTCATCACAGACACTACATGCTCCATCATGTAATTCATCCGATCCAATGACTCGGCCACACAGCAGACGTAGTCATGTATGTCTGCCTGTGCCACATCTACAACCCTAAGAATTTCCTCTGAGGCCCGAGTGGAACATGCCTGTGCCTCTATGACAGCCCTAAACATACATCATATGGCATGTAATGACACACCATGATTAGAGGGAGGACAGCAGGCCTCCTCCAAGCACCCCTAACAACCCTCTCACATGGCACCTTGCCTACACTTTGGCTATGGCCAGAGCCAACCGGCACTGATGCAGCAGTAATCAGATGTCCCTGATCAAGTGTCTCTTCATGCACCTGTACAATACCTGAGGGCCTAGTGAAATAGGTATGCATAGGCTCACTGAATGTGTCTGAGGGAAATTCAGGGAATAGCTGAATGTCAACCACATTGTTAGATTCACCCTCTGCATCCCCCCTCATAACTGTGCCACTTTTTGGTCACCACCATCATCAGAGTCTACTGATGCTCTGGCATCAGGTGGTAACAACCCTATACTTCCACTGTCCGGATCACCTGTGATAATAAGCAACAAACACAGGAACAAAATTATTACTACACTAAACATTTAAAACAATTTATATGATAACAAACTAACACTGGCCCCACTATAGATGGTACAGCAATACACACACATTGTACCCGCCTCACACATACAGATATATATGTGACAAATATAGATGGTACAGCAATACAAACACTCATTGAATCCGCCACACACATACAGATATATATGTGACAAATATGGATGGTACAACAATGTACACACTCATTGTACCCACCTCACACATACAGATATATATCTAACAAATATAGATGGTACAGCAATACACACACTCATTGTACCCACCTCACACATACAGATATATATGTGACAAATATAGATGGTACAGCAATACACACACTCATTGTACCCACCTCACACATACAGATATATATGTGACAAATACAGATGGTACAGCAATACACACACTCATTGTACCCGCCTTACACATACAGATATATATGTTCATAGGTAGGTACTAGGCTGTTAGCACTAGGGCCTATATAAGCCTAGCCAAAAAGGTACCCTGGCTTTTGCCACCCAAGAAAATTATTTTAATGTGCCCCTGTCAAACAGAGCCACAGAAGTGATCCCTGGGGTAAATTTCCTATTTCCCATCCAATCATCAAGATTTTTCTTGAAGAGTGCTAATGAGGAGCTCTGTTTGACATAGACAGGTAGTCTGTTCCAGAGTATGGGAAGTCTCTGGGACAGGAATATATCCCTCCAATATGTCCTGTTTATTGTGGTGACAAGGTTTAGGTCCCTAGAGCATGTAGCTCAGAGTGATTGGGATTTCTTTAAGCGGAGCATGTCCAACAGCTCTGGGTTAGATATAGCATTGTATGTTAGGCAGAAATAGTCTCCGAGTAGGCGATATGTGACGGAGTAAAGCTGGAGTTTTTTGAGACGGTCTGCGTAGGGCATCTGTTTGAGGCCAGTAATCCTCTTTGTGAGGCATTCCTGTGGCCTTTCCAGTTGTTGTAGATGTCTTGTGAGTTACATACCAAAAGGGGCATTGTACGCTATAATGGGTCTAATGAGTGTTGAGTAGAGGGGAACAATGACCTCTTTTTTTCTGGATGAGAAACCTTTTGTGATGAGGTGAGCCATGTAGTAGGATTTCCTGACCACTGTGGCGATGTGATTATCAAAGGAGAAACTACTGTCCACCTGTGTCCCAATGTCTCTTATCACACTTTCAGCGTTAAGTAGACTACCACCTATGTGGTAGTTCATGGGTACAGAGTTTTTACCAAAGGGGATGACAATACACATTTTGGCATTGAGCTTCAGGCCATGGCTTTGACACCAGGCATCTGTCTCAGTGAGGTCCTTTTGTAGTATGTCCACATCGCTGGGAGTTTTGATTATGGCTCCTAGTTTTCAGTCATCTGCAAACTTTGTTAGCCAAAGACCTTCTGTGTTAGCCTGTACTTCAGAGAAATAGATACTAAACAGGAGAGGACCCAGGACTGAACCCTGTGGAACTCCACTTGTCACTGGTCTGAAGTCGGATTTGGAGTCTGCTACTTTCACAGTGTGGGTTCTGTCCATGAGCCAGTTGGCAACCCATCTTGTGACATAGGGATTTATACCTAGTTTAGTGAGCTTATCTATAATTCCAGAGTGGGGGATGGTGTCGAAAGCCCTGGCAAGATCTAGATAAGCTGTGTGAACCACCTTACCCTCATCTATGGCTTTGGTGACTGCTTCAAAGAAGTCAATCAGGTTTAGGAGACATGATCTGCCTTTTATGAACCCGAACTGGGTAGGGTCCAGAGTTTGGAGATTACCAATGTCTTTGTTTATGAGTTCCATGATGATACATTCCATGGCCTTGCAGACCAGGCTCATCAGACTAATGGGGCAGTAGTTCCTGGGGTCCGTCATGGTTCCCCTTTTGTGGAGTGGGATAACCATCATGGTGCATGATTCAGTGGGCACAAAGCCTGAGGTGAAGCTATGATTGAACATGGTACTTAGGTAGGGTGCCAGTTCATTATGTAGTTCATGTAGAACACAGCCTGGGATATTGTCAGGTCCCATGGATGCTGTGTTCTTGGCTTTGGAGAGTATGTTTTTTTACCTGTGCAGCTGTGATTACAGGAACTTTGCATTCTTCCAGTATAGAGATGGGCCCTCTAGGGGGTGAGAGGGGGGTAAGGTTAGCACTGAACCTATCTGCTAGGATGTTGGCAATATCAGTTGGTTCTGTATATTTAGTGCCATTGTGCTGTAACTCAGAGCAGATCTGAGTGTTGCCATTGAGATTACTGACATAGCTACAGAATGCTTTGTGGTTGTCTTTAGAGTCAGTGGCAATTTTGTTTTTGTAACTAGCTTTGGAGGATTTTAGGAGGGATCTCAGCTTCTTACTGAGGTTGACCTGGGGGTTCCTCCAGTCATGGGATTTTACTCTTTTTTGCAACAGCTTCTTTCTTCTGTTGTAGAGTTTGTTTATGGCAGGGGACCACCATATTGGCTTCCTTTTTTTGGAGGATAGCATCTTGGTTCTATTAGGGATAGCATGATCCATGCACTCGTGTAACTGCTCATGAGGTGCATTTGTGTAGGATTGAGCAGTCGTGCCTCTATTGTCCGTCTGAATGGGTGTCATGAAGTATGCCACTTCTGTCTTAAGAAGTGTGAAGTTGGCTTTGGAGAAGTTTTTTACGGTGGTTTCCCTAATTGGGGGAGGGGCGGGATGTGGATGTCTAGGGTGATTAGCTTGTGGTCGGATTTGACCAATGAGGAATTGACCTCTGGTATGGAACACCGGTTGCCCATGTTGGTAATGACCAGGTCTAGAATATTGCTGCCCCTGGTGGGGGTGTGAATAAGTTGATCCAAGGTGTTGGGATTTCTGAATTCCAGAAAACGTTGAGAAAAAGAGTTGGTACATGAGAAGTCTTCCCAGTTAATGGTGGGGTAGTTGAAATCGCCCATTATTAGGGTGTTGGGTTGTACCCTAATTCTTTCCAGGGTATCAAGAAATGAGGAGTGGGAATCCTGGGGCATGGTGGGGGGAGTCTGTAGCAAGCTACAATTTGGATTGCGGTCTTGTCCAGAGTTAGTTGCACTTGGATAATCTTGGATGCATTATGCTGTACAACTAGCCTGGAGGTGTGGATATCCTTAATGAATTTGGACACGCCTCCACCTTTAGTGCTACATTCTGGGTTAGGTGGCTGAAAGGTGTGGTATGCATTATAGCCTGGTACTGCAGGGGTGCTCCCTGAAGCTTTGAACCAGGTCTCTGTCACTACACAGATGTCAATGTTCTCCATTTTAAGGAGTGCCTCGAGTGAGTGCATTTTGAGGTTTAGATTTCTAGCATTGAGTAGCATTACCCTCAGATTTTGCTTGCTTGTACCTGTTATGGTGGTGAATTTGTCATTTGAACCTTGCCTAAAAAAGGCACTATAGGGGTGGCAGGAGCCTTAGCCAGTATCCGGAATCCCAAGGGCGACAGGTGCAGGCCATCTCTGGCAAAGCATCGTCGTCCGTCGATCATGTCGTCTCAGGCAGACAAATACTGGGTCCCCTTAGAATGACACCAGAAGCTTAGCCAATTGTTGAAGTCAATTATTTTGTCCTTGTACTGTGGTATCACTCTGGGTGATGCTAGGATGTTACTCAGGGCTAGGGTCATACCTGCCTGGGCTACAAGATCAGAGAGCTCCTCCATGTCTCTTTTCATGTAGTCCAGGGAGGTACATCTCAGGTCATTCACACCAACATGGATAATGACAGTGTCATATTTGTACTTGTTGTGGAGTGATCTGAGTGCGTGTATTATGTGGTGGATCCTGGCACCTGACAGGCAGCTGACAGTAACTTTCTCCTTGTTTAGCCTGGTGAGTGAAACATCAGTGTGCCTGACTATAGAGTCACCTATGACTAGAGTGTTGGGTACGTTGTTATGCCTTATGGGCTGTGGTTGAGTGGCACAGTGAGTTTGTGGGCTATGTGTCATTTGGGTTGTGTTGGGGGGTGGAGTTTGCTTGCTTTCCTGCTTTGGAGGTCCCTGATGCTTGGGTAGGTTTTTATTGAGTGCCTCCGTGAATGTAGGTGTTTGTTTTGTGTTTCTATGTGTGTGTTTTGGTGGTGTAGGTTTTGAGGGACTATGTGATGAGTGTGGTGTGGTGCAAGTGATTACCTTTTCCTCTTGACTTTCTAGTCCAGTCTTGGGTGAAGAGAGCTTTGCTTCCAGTTTGGCTATATAAGTGCATCTCCCACAAGTTGTAGTGTTGGGTGGTAGGAGGAGAGGGTTGTCTGTGCACATGAGGCAATTGTTGCATTGCTCCAAGATGCCCAGATTCATCAGGTAGACCAGAGAAATCACCAGGAGCTGACCCTTAAACATGTCTGAATAGGTGCTTATTTATTAAGTACTAAAAACTGCTTTCCTCTAGACAAGTGAGGAAAGTTGAGTGCTGTTATAATTTGCAGCTTATTTAGTGCTTACGATGACTTCTGAACAAGTGCTGAGTTAAAAAAAAAACAGATTTGAGTGCTGAAACTAGAAAACTGGCTAGTTCTAAGAAACAAAACTAAGCTAGAAGGCTTCCCTTCAACACAGAAAGGCTTGGGGGCTCAGAAGCCTACAAACAGTCTAGACCACTTACAGGAAAGGCAGGAAACCAGCTTAAATTTTTTTTCATTCCCAGATGCTCTCTTTGTCCACTGTAGGAGTGCCTGAAATCAGAATATGATCTCACTGCACTCAGTTGAGTGAGCAAATGAGATGGCCCAGAAGGAGTATCCAAACACAAATTTACAAGAGGGGTGGGCAGTTTCAAAGCCACCAAGATTATCACCAAAACAAAACTAGGGAGGGTGGTTGGGGAACTAACTGAAAAAACAGAGTCAAAACTTTCAGTTCAGTTAATATTCAATGCAACACAAATAAATCAATTAAAATGCTGTATTATTTGAAAACAGTGCAGATAAAAGGTACTTAATTTTTCTTATACGTCCAGTTGAATACAGCTAGATCTTAGCAGGCCAAAGCTCAGGTTTTAAGCTGAAAATATTCCAAAATGTACCACTTAAATAGGCAGTAACAGAATATCAATGAATACCCCCGACTGCAATTACTGTCTATTCAGGAATTCTAAAAGGCAATAAAATCTAGCAAGCACTAACTGAAAAAATAGAGTCAAAACTTCCAGTTCAGTTAATATTCAATGCAACACAAATAAATCAATTAAAATGCTGTATTATTTGAAAAAAGTGCAGATAAAAGGTACTTAAATTCTCTTATACGTCCAGTTGAATACAGCTAGATCTTAGTCAGCCAAAGCTCAAGTTTTAAGCAGAAAATATTCCAAAATGTACCACTTAAATAGGTAGTAACAGAATATCAATGAATGAGACTACCCCTGACTGCAATTACTGTCTATGCAGGAATTCTAACAGGCAATAAAATCTAGCAAGCACTAACTGAAAAAACAGAGTCAAAACTTCCAGTTCAGTTAATATTCAATGCAACACAAATAAATCAATTAAAATGCTGTATTATTTGAAAAAAGTGCAGATAAAAGGTACTTAAATTCCCTTATATGTCCAGTTGAATGCAGCTAGATCTTAGTCGGCCAAAGCATGTGACAAATATAGATGGTACAGCAATACACACACTCATTGTACCCACCTCACACATATAATTATATATATGTGACAAATATAGATAGTACATTGTACCCGCCTCATGCATACAGATATATATGCGACAACTATAGATGGTACAGCAATACACACACTCATTGTACCAACCTCACACATACAGATATATATGTGACAAATATAGATGGTACAGCAATGCACACACTCATTGTACCCATCTCACACATACAGATATATATGTGACAAAAACAAATGGTACAGCAATACACCCACTCATTGTACCCACCTCACACATACAGATATATATGTGAAAAATATAGTTGGTACAGCAATACACATACTCATTGTACCCGCCACACACACATACAGATATATATGTGACAAACATAGATGGTACAGCAATATACACACTCATTGTACCCACCTCACACATACGTATATATGTAACAAATATAGATGGTACAGTGATACACACACTCATTGTACCCACCTCACACTTACAGCTATATATGTGACAAATATAGATGGTACAGCAATACTCACACTCACTGTACCCGCCTCACACATACAGCTATATATGTGACAAATATACATGGCACAGCAATACAAACACTCACTGTACCCGCCTCCCAAATACAGATATATATATATATATATATATATATGTGACAAATATAGATTGTACAGCAATACACACACTCACTGTACATGCCTCACACATACAGATATATATGTGACAAATATAGATTGTACAGCAATACACACACTCACTGTACATGCCTCACACATACAGATATATATGTGACAAATATAGATGGTACAGCAATACACACACTCATTGTACCCGCCTCACACATACAGATATATATGTGACAAATATAGATTGTACAGCAATGCACACACTCACTGTACATGCCTCACACATACAGATATATATGTGACAAATATAGATGGTACAGCAATACACACACTCACTGTACCCGCCTCACAAATACAGCTATATATGTGACAAATATACATGGTACAGCAATACAAACACTCACTGTACCTGCCTCCCACATACAGATATATATGTGACAAATATAGATGGTACAGCAATACACACACTCACTGTACATGCCTCACACATACAGATATATATGTGACAAATATAGATGGCACAGCAATACACACACTCATTGTACCCGCCTAACACATACAGATATATATGTGACAAATATAGATGGTACAGCAATACACACACTCATTGTACCTGCCTCACTCATACAGATATATATGAGACAAATATAGATTGTACAGCAATACACACACACTCATTGTACCCACCCCACACATACAGCTATATATGTGACAAATATAGCTGGTACAGCAGTACACACAATCATTGTACCCACATCACACATACAGAAATATATGTGTTAAATATATATGGTACAGGAATACACACACTCATTGTACCTGCCTCACACATACAGCTATATATGTGACAAATATAGATGGTACAGCAATACACACACTCATTGTACCCGACTCACACATGCAGATATCTTCATCTTCTTTCAGCTTTTCCCGGTTAGGGGTCGCCACAGCAGAACTCCAGTCCACTAATAATTGGCAGTAGATATTTTTTTACGGGTGCCGAGTTGCCAGCTGGATGCCCATCCTTCAATGAAGGCACACCCATTCTACGCATGTCTTTCGACCGCCACTCAACTGCTGGGAGGACATGCAGACTCCACACAGAAGGTGCTCAAGCCAAGAATCAAATGGGAGAACCTCTTGCTGTGAGGCAGCAACGCTACCGCTGCACCACCGCGGCTTACACACATGCAGATATATATGTGACAACTATAGATGGTACAGCAATACACACACTCATTGTACCCGCCTCACACATACAAATATATACAGATATATATCTGGCAAATAAAGATGGTACAGCGATACACACACTCATTGTACCCGCTTCACACATACAGATATATATGTGACAAATACAGATGGTACAGTGATAGATATGTGACAAATATAGATAGCACAGCAATACACACACTCATTGTACCCGCCTCACACAAGCAGATATGTATGTGACACACTCATTGTACCCATCTCACACATACAGATATATATTTGACAAATATAGATGGTACAGCAATACACACACTCACTATACCCGCCTCACTCATACAGATATATATGTGACAAATATAGATGGTACAGCAATGTGTATGCTTACCTGGATACTCCTCCTGGCACATATGGATCCTCCCAGATGCATCAGCATTGACATCAATCACATGTTGGTGTGCAGTTTCTACAGAGCTCTCTCGATATCTGGCAGTGGACAGAAACTCTCCATTTGGTGTCAGTAGGGGCTTGATAGCAGATCCCCCCTAGTAAGTGCTCAGTAGTAGGCCCCACCCACCCATAGCCAGCTGTTCATGGCAGATGCATCTGCTCTCCTTTAGGCTGATGAAATCATATCAGTGGCCCTTTGACGCACCTGTTCTTTGACCTCCTACTGCATTGATATCATTCACTCATTCCAAATCTGCATTCGGGCAGCCATACCCCCACTTCTTCTCAACATTAAGCACTGGAAACATATATTTCAGTTTCTAAAATTGAAAGTTATGTGGTTGTACCACATCACACTCACACAGAAAACCAATGCTTGCCCAAACCAAGGAATATCACCTCAGTAATGTATTATATTTCCACTGAAATAACAGGATGGCTACACATTTTCAAGAGAAAAGCACTAGGAACACATTTTTTTTGTGGAAACACACAAATGGTAGGTGTCTCCTCAACCCCCCAAAACAGCAGTAAATGAAGGTTTGTACAAACCAAGAAATACCACATAATTCAATTGTTATATATGCTTTCAACAAAATTCTCACAATGTGTACACGTTTACATCATAAAACTCAATTTCATATGATTGACAGTTACCTCTCACTGTGCCCACCACTCCCCTGGAGGTGTCTCTGGAACACCTCAAAAGCATAACACCAGTGTCATTGACATGGTACATTATATTTCTTCTGCAATAACATAGAAGACTGTAAAATAATAATTTTAACAATAACACGATAGACAGACGGACTTGTGATTAAAGTTAAAATCCTGCCTATCTGAGAAATGTAAATGCCTGCCAAAAATCCCTATGCCAACAGTGAACTATAAGAAGTGCATACGGATAAAAGTTCCATTTTCTATTGCATATATATCATTTGCTTTGTAACATGCTACAATAGGAATGGCAATCTTCTGTGTTATACAGATACACAGGTCTACTCACCTTCACGTTCCCTAGCTACACAATTACCAATTTATAGTGTAGATTCTGGCCTCTGTGCATGGTGATGATGTAAATGAGGTGTGAACTCATTAAAATTGCTGAATATCAAATTTTTGACTTCATGTAGCAAATGTAAACATAGTATAGGCTCTACAACAGTTAGTTGCTAATGGCTTGCAACTGTGAATGATTAGTGGGAGGGAGAAGAAAGACACAACAGCATTTCAGGCTACCTTACCTGCAGTGGGTGTGTCACTCAGGATACACTTACAATATGTAGAAGTAGCTTTAGCAAGCATTTAAATGGAGCTAACAGCACACCTTCAGCATTTTTGTGCAGTAATAGCCAAACTTTCCTGCCATTGCTGGAAAATGTTTTTCACTGTCATGTATTTTTATCATACGTTTAAAGGACAATAATACAAAATGCTATATAGACTGCATGTCTGAGAGTACATCATAGATAAGAGAAGAATAAACACAACACAAAGAGAAGACAGAGCTGCATTGGTGCAAACATACTCATAACCGGTTGTGTGATCAATCATTGTATTAAATATGTAAGCCATACATGTATAAACAAATGAGAATGTACAAGTGTATATGTCTTGTTAATACTGTGGAGGTAATGAGTATTGCTTGCATGTACATGATTTGCTTTCCTGCTGCAAAGGTGTTTCTGTGGCAAAGAGAGATAAGACACTCCTTGTATGTTTAGTAGGTTTGTTAAAATGATAGTTCAAATCCAGAGTTGTGTAAAAATCTCACATGTTAAAATGTATTTTCTTACTTTTTTTTATTAATATTAACATTTACATAGCATGTGGCTTAGCACAAACATGGCAAAATGAATAAATATTTTAAATTTAATGGAAGTTGTCTTAAGAAGTGCAACTCCACTTAGCACCATTGTGCAGCGGTCCACAGCTTCTATAATAAGGACAGCATAAATTAAAGCTGTGAACTGACTATGTGTATATCACACCTGGTACACATGATGAAGTATACAGCATATATGATATGCAGATCATGGTTCAAGTCCCACATTTTTCTTTTAATGCTAAAAGCTAATAACCAGTTTTTAAAATAATAATGTATGTTGGCCTTTGCCCATTTCATTTGCACGTTGCTCACCTATGCACAAACAGAGTAATGCTGCAGACAAAAAACAGACATTGACACTTTCAAAAAAGATACATTGTTAATTATTTTGTCTTTGATTGTGCAAACACGCTAAGCGGCGGTGCGAGGCAATCAGCATGCATACACAATACCTACAGTTCCACAACACCTGCAAACAATAAAGAGATATTGTCAATTTCAAAAAGATACATTGTTACATGTGTGGTCTTCCATCATGCACAATACCTGCAGACAATAAAGATACATTGTCAATTTCAAAATATACATTGTTACATGTGTGGTCTTCCACCATGCAAATACACTAAGCAGCATTGTTCCAGAGTCAGCACTCATACAGTAATGAGTGTAAAAAATACAGTTGCTGTCTAGCTCTCCCTGTGTCAACAGATGTAGGTTAATGGCACAATACAGGTAAGTTGGGGTTCTAATCCAGCAAACTCCAAGTTTTATTAATGCTGCTCTGCTGTAATTTATATAAAAATTAACAATATAAAAGTAATCATACATAAAAAACTACATATAGACGGTGGATGGAGCATACACATGATGTCATATATATCATACATCTAACTGAGGGTATCAGTACAATTATGGTTCTGCAACTAACATTTTTTTTCTTAATTGTGAAGCTACACACAAACATGGTTAACCACTCAACTCTTTTATGTATCTATATAACTAATGAGCAAGTCTGAAAAACACTTCTGTGGCAAGGAGAAAAAAACACCTATGTGGAACAATATGTATTCTCTATTTCACATAGGTTTAAATCCCACATTTTACAAATTACTTTTATCAGTGTATAAAGCTACACAAAAAATGTGTCACACCATAAAATTTATAACCCCCAATGCAGATCTTAAAAGTCAAGTCATCTAACAGGTTTAGCAGCAGACAAGCCATAAATTAACGCCAACTGTCACATTACCCTTCCTATTTCATAAACTGCCTTCCTGTCTGTTTGGCATTGTTGCTCTAACTACAATATGTTTGGCATGGTTGTGCAGGTTTGCACACTAGCCATAAAATGCAATATCATGAATTGGTGGGAAAACACTTTACCTGTTGTTGGATGACCTGTGCAGATGTGCCAGGGTTTAGGAAGGAAGGTACCCAATTAGGTTCATAGGTTGGTACTAGGGCCTATACAAGCCGAGCCATAAAATTCCCTGGCTATTTATTCCCACACTATTTACTTCCGTGGACCCCTGTCTAGCAGGGTGACTGATGTGATCCCCAGGGTGAATTTCATTCTCCCATCCAATCATCACAGTTCCTTTTGAATAGGGCCAAAGAGGCACTCTGCTTGACATGTATGGGCAGTCTATTCCAGAGTCTGGGATGTGTCTGGGTCAGGAACCTATCCCTCCAGCATGTTTTGTTTATTGTGATGACAAGGTTTAGATCCCTGGAGCTTGCGGCTCTGAGGGATTGGGATTTCTTTAAGTGTAGCATGTTCAACAGCTCTGGGTTTGACATGGCCTTGTATGTTAAGCAGAGATCGCCTTTGAGTAGATGATATGCGACAGAGTATAGCTGGAGTTTTTTTAAAGCGGTCAGCGTAGGGCATCTGCTTTAGGCCTGTGATCTTTTTAGTAAGGTATTTCTGTGGCCTTTCCAGTTGTTGCAGATGTCTTGAGAGGTACATACCAAACAGGGCATTGTATTCTATAATAGGTCTAATGAGGGATGAGTACAGTGGGACAATGACCTCCTTTTTTTCTGGATGAAAAGCCCTTAGTGATGAGGTGTGCCACATAGAAAAATTTCCTGACTGTTGTGGCGATGTGGTTATCGAACATGAGACCACTGTCCACCTGTGTCCCTAAGCCTCTTATCACATTTTCGGTGTTTAGTGTACTGCCACCTATGTAGTAATTCATTGGTACATGTTTTTTTCCCAAAGGGGATAACTATACATTTTTTGGCATTGAACTTGAGCCCATGGCTTTGGCACCAAGCATCTGTTTCTGTAAGGCCCTTTTGTAGAGTATCCACATCATTTGGGGATTCAATAATGGCTCCCAGTTTGCAGACATCTGTGAAATTTGCTAGGCCAGAGTCCCTTAGTGTTGGCCTGTACTTCAGAGAAGTACATGCCAAACAAGAGCGGTCCCAGGACTGAACCATGAGGTACTCCACTTGTCACTTGTCTGGAACTGGATTTGGAGTCGGCCACTTTCACAGTGTGGGTTCTGTCAGTAAGCCAGCTGGCAACCCATTGAGTGACATAGGGATTAATGCCCAGCTTAATAAGTCTATCTATGATTCCAGAGTGGGGGATGGCGGCATAGGCCTTGGCGAGGTACAGATATGCTGTGCGGACCACCTTACCCTTGTCCACGGCTCTGGTGACTGATTCAAAGAAGTCAGTCAGGTTCAGGAGACAAGATCGGCCCTTCACGAACCCAAACTGGGTGGGGTCCAGTGTTTGCAGGTTGCCAATGTCTTCGTTTAAAAGTTCCATGATAATACGTTCCATGGCCTTGCAGATCAGGCTCGTCAGACTGATGGGGCGGTAGTTTCTGGGATCCGAGGTGGATCCCCCCTTGTGGAGCAGGATAACTGTAGCTGTGCACCACTCAGAGGGCACAAAGCCTGAGGTGAGGCTATGATTAAACATGACACTTAGGTGAGGTGCCAGCTCATTTTGTAGTTCATGTAGTACACAGCCCGGGATGTCATATGGTCCCATGGATGCTGTATTCTTAGCTTTGGAGAGTGCATTTTTTACCTGTGTGGCCATTATTATCAGAATTTGGCAATCTTCCAGTATTGAGATGGGCCATTTAGGGGGTGAGAGGGGTGTGAAACTGGCACTGAATTGATCTGCCAGGATACTGGCAATATCCTTGGGATCAGTATATTTAATGCCAATCTGTTGTAGCTCAGAGCAGATCTGAGCATTGCCATTTAGATTCTTGACATAGTTATAGAATGCCTTATGGTTGTCTTTGGAATCTTTGGCAATTTTATTTTCGCAACTAGCTTTGGAGGATTTTATGAGGGATCTCAGCTTCTTACTGAGGCTAGTAAGGGAGTTTTTTGCATCCTGGGATTTTCCTGTTTTCTGCAACAGTTTCTTCCTTTTGTTATAAAGTTTGTTTATGGCAATGGACCACCAGATTGGCTTCATTTTTTTGGAGGAGAGCATCTTGGTTCTATTTGGGATGGCATGATACATGCATGAGTGGATGTGCTCGAACAGTGCCTTAGTGTAGGATTCAGCAGTTGAACTTTCAGTTCCCATCTGCATGGGTATCATGAAGTTTGTCACTTCTGACATGAGTAGCATGAAGTTGGCTTTGGAGAAGTTTCCTTACTGGGGGGTGGGGGTGGGGGTGGGATGTGGATGTTAAGGGTAATTAGCTTATGGTCAGACCTGACCAACGAGGGGGTGACCATAGGTGTGGAGCATTAATTTCCCATGTTGGTAATGACTAGGTCTAGGATATTGGAGCCCCTGGTGGGACTATGGATTAATTGATCCAGGGCATTGGAATTTATGAATTCCAAGAACTGTTGGGCAAAGCTGTTGGCACGCAAGTAGTTTTCCCAGTTAATGGCAGGGTAGTTGAAACCACCCAGTATTAGGGTGTTTGGTTGCATCTTGATATTTTCCAGTATGTTTAGAAAGGTGTAGTGAGAATCTTGGGGCATGGTGGGGGATCTGTAGCAAGCTACAACTTGGATTGCAGTCTTACCTAGTGTTAATTGCACCTGGAGAATTTCAGATGCATTGTGTTGGGCAACTAGCCTGGTGGTGTGAATATCCTTGGTGAATATGGACAGTCCTCAACCTTTAGTGTTTCAGTCCTGGTTTGGTGGCCGAAATGTGTGGTAAGAGTTGTAGCCTGGGATGCTCTCTGGAGCCTTGAACCAGGTCTCAGTTACTGCACAGATATCGATGTTCTCCAGTTTTAGGAGTGCCTCCAGAGAGTGCATTTGGAGGTTTAGACTTCTAGCATTGAGTAGCATTACCTTCAGAATTTGCATGCTTGTACCTCTTACGGTGATAGTTTTGTCCTTTGAACTTTGCCTAAAAAAGGCACTATAGGGGTGGCAAGAGCCTTAACCAGTACCCTGAATCCCAGGGTCAACAGGTGCAGACCATCTCTGACAAAGCATTGTGGTCTGTCGCTCATGTCGTCCCAAGCAGACAGATACTGGATCCCCTTTGAATGACACCAGAAGCTTAGCCAATTGTTGAAGTCAATCATTTTGTCCTTATATTGTGGTATCATTCTGGGCGAAGGCAGGATGCTACTCAGGGCTAGGTTCATACCTGCTGGGCCATATGATCTGAGAGCTCTTCCGTGTCTCTTTTCATGTAGTCCAGAGAGGTACATCTCAAGTCATTCACTCTAACATGGACAATGACAGAGTGATATTTTTACTTGTTCTGGAGTGACTTGAGTACATGCGTTATGTGGCAGATCCTGGCTCTTGACAGGCAGCTGACTGTAATTTTCTTCTTATTCAGCCTGGTGAGTGGGACATTAGTGTGCCTGACTATAGAGTTACCTATGACTAAAGTGTTAGGTATGTTGTCTTGCCTTAGGGGCTGTTGCTGGGTGGCACACTGGTGTTGTGAGCTATGTGACACTTTGGTTGTGATTGGTGTTTATTTGCGTTTCAGCTTCAGAGGCCCTTATTACTTGGGCAGGTTACAGTCAAGGGCCTCCGCATATGTGGATTTAATATTGCTATGTGTGGGTGTTGGTGGTGTGGGTTTAGAAGGGCTATATGTTGCTTGAGGTGTAGTGTGGGTGTTAACCTTCTCCTCTTGACTGTCTAGGACAGTCTTGGGTGGAGAGAGCTTTGCTTCCAGGCTGGCTATGTAAGCGCATCTCTCACAGGTTGTAGTGTTGGGTGGTAGGAGGAGAGGGTTGTCTGCGTACATGAGGCAATTGCTGCATTGCCCCAGTATGCCCAGATTCACCAGGTGGACAGGAGAAATCACCGGAAGCTGACCATTGGACAGGCCTGGTTTGGTGCTTTTTTTGTAAAGTACAGGAGCTGTTTTCCCTTGCCTTAGCAAGGTACTTTGCAATTATAGGCTGTTTAGTACCTATGATTAATTTCTCCTTATTAACAAGGAGAGTTGAGTGCTTGTATCAGTTTAAGGCTTCCTAGTGCTTTCTAGCAGGTATTAGAGCAAGTGCTAGTCACAGGGATGCTTCAAGGTAAGATGAAAAAAATGGTTTATCCTAAACACTGCAGTGTGCACTAGATAAGTTAGATGTGAAAGTAGGTAACTTAAGTTTTACCTGTCTAAAAAGTTAAGTTTTAATGGAGAGTAACTATTTTTAAAACAGCAAGATAGATTGAAAGAGGGTGGTCACTTTTGTATTCTGGTACTATGGAATCAGTAGGATGGCCAATAAATTTAAATAGTTGAAGGGGGGGTTATTTCACAAAATGATAATTTTATGCTTACTCACACAAGCCAGTGAAAGCAGAGAGGAAACAAGATATATGGTGAAATTAACAAAAGAGGCAGGCAACTAGAAAGACAGTGGTATTTAAGAACAAAACAGTAAGCGGGTAGGGAAACAATTTCTGCATGACTCACAAGAGACAGAGCTGTGGTCTCTTGAAGTTTTAATATGCAGTTAAAAGCAGAATACAAGTAAAACACAAGGCAAAGAAAACAAATCACAGTATTCAAAATATAAAAAGGCAATAAAGTAATACAAAATACAACAACTAAAAAGCAAACTAAGATTTCCTTCACAACAGAGTGTGGCAGAGTCTGGGTGAACCTTTCCAGTAAGGCTATGAAATGTTTTTTTTTTACCCCTTAAACAGAAGGTTTAGTTCCTAGCACCATCCCCTCAGTTTACAAATGATTAACGTTAAGTGACCTCTTCTATCTTATGTATGAGTCCTTAATTGATCAGTTCTAATTTCTGCCTGACTCACAAGAGACAGAGCTCTGGTGTCTTTTGAAGTTTTGATATACATAACAGTAAAACACAAAATAAAGAAACCAAACCACAGTATTCAAAATATAAAAAGGCAATAAAGTAATACAAAATACAACAAATAAAAAGCAAACTAACCTTTCCATCACAGCAAAGTGTACCAGAGTCTGGGTGAGTCTTTCTAGTAAAGCTCTGAAATGTTTTATTTTACCCCTTAAATAGAAGGTTTAGTTCCTAGCTCCACTCCCGCAGTTCCCAAATTATTACCCTTAAGTGACCTCTTCTATCTTATGCATGAGTCCTTAATTGATCAGTTCTAATTTCTACCTGACTCACAAGAGACAGAGCTGTGGTCTCTTTTGAAGTTTTAATATGCTGTTAAAAGCAGAATACAAGTAAAACACAAGGTAAAGAAAACAAATCACAGTATTCAAAATATAAAAAGGCAATAAAGTAATAACAACTACAACAAAAAAAAGCAAACTAACCTTTCCTTCACAGCAAAGTGTAGCAGAGTCTGGGTGAGCCTTTCTAGTAAAGCTCTGAAATGTTTTTTTACCCCTTAAATAGAAGGTTTAGTTCCTAGCTCCACCCCCTCAGTACACAAATGATTAACCTTAAGTGACCTCTTATATCTTATGTATGAGTCCTTAACTGATCAGTTCCAGTTTCTGCCTGACTCGCAAAAGACAGAGCTGTGGCCTCTTTTGAAGTTTTAATATCCAGTTAAATGCAGAATACAAGTAAAACACAAGGTAAAGAAAACAAATCACAATATTCAAAATATAAAAAGGCACTAAATTATACAAAATGCAACAACTAAAAAGCAAATTAACCTTTCCATCACAGCAAAGTGTAGTAGAGTCTGGGTAAGCCTTTCTAGTAAAGCTCTGAATTTTTTTTACCCCTTAAATAGAAGGTTTAGTTCCTAGCTCCACCCCCTCAGTTCACAAATTATTAACCTTATGTGACCTCTTCTATCTTATGTATAAGTCCTTAATTGGTCAGTTCTAATTTCTGTCTGACTCACAAGAGACAGAGCTATGGTCTCTTTTGAAGTTTTAATATGCAGTTAAAAGCAGAATAAAAGTAAAACACAAAATAAAGAAACCAAATCACAGTATTCAAAATATAAAAAGGCAATAAAGTAATACAAAATACAACAAATAAAAAGCAAACTAACCTTTCCTTCAAAGTGTAGCAGAGTCTAGGTGAGCCTTTCTAGTAAAGCTCTGAAATGTTTTATTTTACCCATTAAATAGAAGGTTTAGTTCCTAGCTCTACCCCCTTAGTTCATAAATGATTAACCTTAAGTGACCTCTTCTATCTTATGTATGAGTCCTTAATTGATCAGTTCTAATTTCTGCCTGACTCACAAGAGACACAGATGTGGTCTCTTTTGAAGTTTTAATATGCAGTTAAAAGCAGAATACAAGTAAAACACAAGTTAAAGAAAAAAAATCACAGTATTCAAAATATAAAAGGCAATAAATAATACAAAATACAACTAAAAAGCAAACTAACCTTTCCTTCACAACAAAGTGTAGCAGAGTCTGGGTGAGCCTTTCTAGTAAAGCTATGAAAGTTTTTTTTTTACCCTTTAAATAGAAGGTTTAGTTCCTAGCTCCACCCCCTCAGTACACAAATGATTAACCTTAAGTGACCTCTTCTATCTTATGTATGAGTCCTTAATTGATCAGTTCTAATTTCTGCCTGACTCACAAAAGACAGAGCTGTGGCCTCTTTTGAAGTTTTAATATGCAGTTAAATGCACAATACAAGCAAAACACAAGGTAAAGAAAACAAATCACAGTATTCAAAATATAAAAAGGCAATAAAGTAATACAAAATACAACAAATAAAAAGCAAACTAACCTTTCCTTCACAGCAAAGTGTAGCAGAGTCTGGGTGAGCCTTTCCAGCAAAGCTCTGAAATGTTTTATTTTACCCCTTAAATAGAAGGTTTAGTTCCTAGCTCCATCCCCTCAGTTCACAAATGATTAACCTTAAGTGACCTCTTCTATCTTATGTATGAGTCCTTAACTGATCAGTTCTAATTTCTGCCTGACTCACAAGAGACAGAGCTATGGTCTCTTTTGAAGTTTTAATATGCAGTTAAAAGCAGAATAAAAGTAAAACACAAAATAAAGAAACCAAATCACAGTATTCAAAATTTAAAAAGGTAATAAAGTAATACAAAATACAACAAATAAAAAGCAAACTAACCTTTGCTTCAAAGTGTAGCAGAGTCTAGATGAGCCTTTCTAGTAAAGCTCTGAAATGTTTTATTTTACCCCTTAAATAGATTGTTTAGTTCCTAGCTCCACCCCCTCAGTTCAGAAATGATTAACCTTAAGTGACCTTGTCTATCTTATGTATGAGTCCTTAATTGATCAGTTCTAATTTCGGCCTGAATAACAAGAGACAGAGATGTGGTCTCTTTTGAAGTTTTAATATGCAGTTAAATGTAGAATACAAGGAAAACACAAGGTAAAGAAAACAAATCACAGTATTCAAAATATAAAAAGGCAATAAAGTCATACAAAATATATCAAATAAAAAGCAAACTAACCTTTCCTAGCAGAGTCTGGCTGAGCCTTTCTGGTAAAGCTCTGAAATGTTTTATTTTACCCCTTAAATAGATTTAGTTCCTAGCTCCATCCCCTCAGTTCACAAATGATTAAACTTAAGTGACCTCTTCTATCTTATGTATGAGTCCTTAATTAATCGATTCTAATTTCTGCCTGACTCACAAGAGACAGAGCTGTGGTCTCTTTTGATGTTTTAATATGCAGTTAAATGGCAGAATACAAGTAAAACACAAGGTAAAGAAAACAAATCACAGTATTCAAAATATAAAAAAGTCAATAAACTAATAAAAATACAACAAATAAAAAGCAAACTAATGTTTCCTTCACAGCAAAGTGTAGCAAATTTATTGTGTAGTGGAGTCCAGAATTTTCATTGCACTCCTCGTAAAGCACCACACCCATAGGCTGCTACAGGGGGACTATATCAGGTTTTAATATAACTCAGAGGCTTGGAACAGTCTAGCAAGGTTCTCTACAGTGCGACTGGCATTCCACACACTGGGGACCAATTCAGACACCATTACAATGACTTGAGAAGGCACAAGCAGGAACAACTCATCCAGTGGCTGGATGAGTTTAGGACTGCTGACATTCCACAGTTGTGTAAGTATATAGATAATGATACTTTAAATTAAATACAAAGCTGGAAATAGCCAAGAGTGGTATGCATAATACTCTTCTTTTTTCTCTCCTCTTTATTTTTCAGCTGCCCAGAAGATTTCAGTGAATAGGGAGGCCCATGCTGAATGCTTAAAAAGACTGAGAGAAGTAAGGAGTATGTATGCAGCACAAATTAACAATTATTTTATTAAAACTATTGTTCCTCAATACATTACTAGCAAATTAAGCATGCATATCTTAACTGTAAAACCAAGCATGCATGCTTCATTCTGTAGTTCAAAGTAATTGTAGGAGGCAATTTTAATAGTGTATTCACATGTTGTGAGTTGAAATCCCACAAGTAAAAAATGCATACTAAAAAATACAAGTTCAACAAAATTGGCGTAAATGCCACATCGTTGACTTAATCTGTATTACTTTTAAAAGCATATGTGCAATATATGCATATTGCAAGGATAATTTGGAACAATTGTCAGTCTATTTTGGATTTTTATAAGTATAGTTAATGTAAAAGTAAAAATATATTTTATTGTTGTAATTTATTATATGTGACATATGATGGTTGAAATTATCTTTTTTTTTTCTCTTACCCCACCCCTTATCTCTCTTTTTTATTTTTATATATGTATTCACACCATTCTGGCATCATAATTTTCTGACAACCAACAAAATGATTTCCAGCACAGGGATGTAGGCCATCCAGTGCAGCTCAACCTGCCACCCCTCCAACAGCTGCCACACCAACATCCAGTATGTCTGGGATGCAACCTGGTAGTACTGCCTCTGCAACCCCTACACTACCTGGGCCCTCAACATCCGGTAGCATTACCCCAGCAGCTGGTGTAGTAGTACCCTCAGGGACTACTGTTGCAGGATGGGATTTCATCACCCACCAGAAACTGCCAGGCCTGGTGCATGATGTTGTAAAACATACCATTAGTGCACTCTTCGGCCATATTGAGAAGATGCTTTTAGAATGCTGAGAAAACCAAAATGTCAAGCACTCCAACAAGAAGCTGAAGAAGGGCACATTGATAACAGTTCTGAGGGTGAGGTCTAGATTCTCACTGTCCTCATGCTTGATGGGCATGGGCCTCTGATGTCCCCACCCTATCCCCAATCATGGTTTCCACCAACCTTTTGTGTCCCTCATCATCCCTGTCTCTGTCTTGTTTGTCCTGTTTGTCTGCACCCACTTCCTCACCTACCCTACTTACTTGACCCTGATATATCTATGTCTCGTAACCAAAATTCCTCTCTTTTTGAAATAAAATAAAATAACTGGGCACCTGTCCTGCAAAAAAAAAAAAAAAAAAAAAAAGAAGAATTCATCCCATACGTAGCCCACTTCACATGTGTCTTCTCAACACACTTGATTTGGTTCAATTGGCTAAACAACATGATTGTTTTGTTGTTACCCACCTGTGTTGTGGTGACAGTCCAAGTTCATCTGACTTTCTATACATGTTCATATTACACTGTTGAAGAAGTGGATAGCTATGGTTACTTCCTAATTCCCTCCTGCAAATTCCTATATCGCTCCCCCCTTTGTTCTTCCCCCTGCTTGCCCCCCATTTCACCTCCTTCCTACCTACCTCATTTTCTCACCTTTAATCTGGTCATAAAATAGAATCACATGCACTATACACATGGCAGAAATGCCCCCTAATAAAGCCCTTCACTTTTTGTCCTCTGAGTTTGCAGCGAGTTTGACATCGTGCATCAATTCTGAGCAATGGTGAATGGCTCTTTATGTCTTATGGCATTGTGTGGTTACCTCAGCGCAATGCTGCTTAAACTCAGTGTGCTAAAGGAACACATAGATACATCAGAGTAAAGATAATACTATGAAACATTCACTCTAATATTTATTTAGACTGCTGAATATATATAAATGCAAATCCATATGTGTACTGCTGACATAAATCAATTGACTGATGCTCATTTTTATACAGTTCTTCACTGTAGCCATAGCTTCAAACATTTGTAGTAATTATCACATTTATATCTGTAATACCATCCTGACATTTGTAAAAAAAAATTAGACTGACATGGATTTGAAGCCTGTGTCATTTGTACTCTAGAAATGAGCCCACTGCTCTTACACCTGCTGCCACAGGGAAAGCTAGGAAGCGGGTATATTTTTTACAAGCAGTACTGTCCAGAGTGCTGATGGACGCATCTCTCTGCTTAGCAGGTTTGCATGAAGGAAGCCAAACCAATAGAAATATTACTATTTTACCATTTTAAGCAGAGACATGCGTTTGGTCATTGCTTAAATCCATACAAACTGAGAAAAAAGTAGCAACAGCCCGTCATATGCCTAAAGTTACGATGCAACATTTCCAGTATAACTACAATATGAACACCATAGTACCTGTCAGCTATTCCTATCGGAGCCTATATGCCTTAGTACCTGTCAGCTATTCCTGTCATAGCCTCTATACCATAGTACCTGTTAGCTATTCCTATCATAGTCTATATGCCATAGCACCTGTCAGTTTTTCCTATCATAGACTATATACCATAGCACCTGTCAGCTATTCCTATCATAGCCTATATGCCATAGTACCTGTCAGCTATTCCTATCATAGACTATATGCCATAGCACCTGTCAGTTTTTCCTATCATAGACTATATACCATAGCACCTGTCAGCTATTCCTATCATAGCCTATATGCCATAGTACCTGTCAGCTATTCCTGTCATAGCCTATATGCCATAGTACCTGTCAGCTATTCCTGTCATAGCCTATATGCCATAGTACCTGTCAGCTATTCCTATCATAGCCTATATACCATAGTACCTGTCAGCGATTCCTATCAGAGCCTATATGCCTAAGTACCTGTCAGCTATTCCTGTCATAGCCTCTATACCATAGTACCTGTCAGCTATTCCTATCATAGCCTATATGCCATAGTACCTGTCAGTTTTTCCTATCATAGACTATATACCATAGCACCTGTCAGCTATTCCTATCATAGCCTATATGCCATAGTACCTGTCAGCTATTCCTGTCATAGCCTATATGCCATAGTACCTGTCAGCTATTCCTATCATAGCCTATATACCATAGTACCTGTCAGCTATTCCTATCATAGCCTATATGCCATAGTACCTGTCAGCTATTCCTATCAGAGCCTATGTACCACAGTACCTGTAAGATATTCCTATCATAGCCTCTATACCATAGTACCTGTCAGCTATTCATATCAAAGCCTATGTACCATAATACCTGTCAGCTATTCCTATCATAGCCTCTATACCATAGTACCTGTCAGCTATTCCTATCCCAGACTATATACCATAGTACCTGTCAGCTATTCCTGTCATATCCTATATGCCATAGTACCTGGCAGCTATGCCTATCATAGCCTAAATGCCATAGTACCTGTCAGATATTCCTATCATAGCCTATATGCTATAATACCTGTCAGCTATCCCTATCATAGCCTATATGCCTTAGTACCTGTCAGCTATTCCAGTCATAGCCTCTATACCATAGTACCTGTCAGCTATTCCTATCCTAGCCTAGATACCATAGTACCCATCAGCTATTCCTGTCATATCCTATATGCCATAGTACCCGTCAGCTATTCCTATCATAGCCAATTTGACATAGTATCTGTCAGCTATTTCTATAAGAGCCTATATGCCTTAGTACCTGTCAGCTATTCCTATCATAGCCTCTATGCCGTAGTACCTGTCAGCTATTCCTATCATAGCCTATATGCCGTAGTACCTGTCAGCTATTCCTATCATAGCCAATATGCCATAGTACCTGTCAACTATTCCTATCATAGCCAATATGCCATAGTACCTGTCAGCTATTCCTGTTATAGCCTATATGCCATAGTACCTGTCAGCTATTCCTATCATAGCCAATATGCCATAGTACCTGTCAACTATTCCTATCACAGCCAATATGCCATAGTACCTGTCAGCTATTCCTGTTATAGCCTATATGCCATAGTACCTGTCAGCTATTCCTATCATAGCCTATATGCCATAGTACCTGTCAGCTATTCCTATCAGAGCCTATGTACCATAGTACCTGTCAGCTATTCCTATCAGAGCCTATATACCATAGTACCTGTCAGCTATTCCTATCATAGCCTATATACCTTAGTACCTGTCAGCTATTCCTTTCATAGCCTACATACCATAGCACCTGTCAGCTATTCCTATCATAGCCTATATGCCATAGTACCTGTCAGCAATTCCTATCAGAGCCTATGTACCATAGTACCTGTCAGCTATTCCTATCCTAGCCTATATACCATAGTACCTGTCAGCTATTCCTATCATAGCCTCTATACCATAGTACCTGTCAGCTATTCCTATCGTAGCCTGTATACCATAGTACCTGTCAGCTATTCCTGTCATATCCTATATGCCATAGTACCTGTCAGCTATTCCTATCATAGCCTATATACCATAGTACCCGTCAGCTATTCCTATCATAGCCTATATGCCATAGTACCTGTCAGCTATTCCTGTCATATCCTATATACCATAGTACCTGTCAGCTATTCCTATCATACCCTATATGCCATAATACCTGTCAGCTATTCATCATAGCCTACATGCCATAGTACCTGTCAGCTATTCCTATCATAGCCTATATACCTTAGTACCTGTCAGCTATTCCTGTTATCCTATATGCCTTAGTACCTGTCAGCTATTCCTATCATAGTCTATATACCATAGTACCTGTCAGCTATTCCTGTCATATCCTATATGCCATAGTACCTGTCAGCTATTCCTATCATAGCCTATATACCTTAGTAACTGTCAGGTATTCCTATCATAGCCTACATGCCATAGTACATGTCAGCTATTCCTATCATAGCCTATATACCATAGTACCTGTCAGCTATTCCTGTCATATCCTATATGCCATAGTACCTGTCAGATATTCCTATCATAGCCTATATACCTTAGTACCTGTCAGCTATTCCTATCATAGCCTATATACCATAGTACCTGTCAGCTATTCCTATCAGAGCCTATGTACCATAGTACCTGTCAGCTATTCCTATCATAGCCTGTATACCATAGTACCTGTCAGCTATTCCTGTCATATCCTATAGGCCATAGTACCTGTCAGCTATTCCTGTCATATCCTATATGCCATAGTACCTGTCAGCTATTCCTATCATAGCTTATATACCTTAGTACCTGTTAGCTATTCCTATCATAGCCTATATACCATAGTACCTGTCAGCTATTCCTATCATAGCCTACATACCATAGTACCTGTCAGCTATTCCTATCATAGCCTATATGCCATAGTACCTGTCAGCTATTCCTATCGGAGCCTATGTACCATAGAACCTGTCAGCTATTCCTATCATAGCCTCTGTACCACAGTACCTGTCAGCTATTCCTATCAGAGCCTATGTACCATAGTACCTGTCAGCTATTCCTATCATAGCCTGTATACCATAGTACCTGTCAGCTATTCCTGTCATATCCTATAGGCCATAGTACCTGTCAGCTATTCCTGTCATATCCTATATGCCATAGTACCTGTCAGCTATTCCTATCATAGCTTATATACCTTAGTACCTGTTAGCTATTCCTATCATAGCCTATATACCATAGTACCTGTCAGCTATTCCTATCATAGCCTACATACCATAGTACCTGTCAGCTATTCCTATCAGAGCCTATGTACCATAGTACTTGTCAGCTATTCCTATCATAGCCTCTATACCATAGTACCTGTCAGCTATTCCTATCAGAGCCTATGTACCATAGTACCTGTCAGCTATTCCTATCATAGCCTATATGCCATAGTACCTGTCAGCTATTCCTATCATAGCCAATTTGCCATAGTACCTGTCAGCTATTCCTATAAGAGCCTATATGCCTAAGTACCTGTCAGCTATTCCTATCATGGCCTCTATGCCATAGTACCTGTCAGCTATTCCTATCATAGCCTATATGCCGTAGTACCTGTCAGCTATTCCTATCATAGCCAATATGCCATAGTACCTGTCAACTATTCCTATCATAGCCAATATGCCATAGTACCTGTCAGCTATTCCTGTTATAGCCTATATGCCATAGTACCTGTCAGCTATTCCTGTCATAGCTTATATGCCATAGTACCTGTCAGCTATTCCTATCATAGCCTATATGCCATAGCACCTGTCAGCTATTCCTGTTATAGCCTATATGCAATAGCACCTGTCAGTTTTTCCTATCATAGACTATATACCATAGTACCTGTCAGCTATTCCTATCAGAGCCTAGGTACCATAGTACTTGTCAGCTATTCCTATCATAGCCTCTATACCATAGTACCTGTCAGCTATTCCTATCAGAGACTATGTACCATAGTACCTGTCAGCTATTCCTATCATAGCCTATATGCCATAGTACCTGTCAGCTATTCCTATCAGAGCCTATGTACCATAGTACCTGTCAGCTATTCCTATCATAGCCTCTATACCATAGTACCTGTCAGCTATTCCTATCAGAGCCTATGTACCATAGTAACTGTCAGCTATACCTATCATAGCCTCTATACCATAGTACCTGTCAGCTATTCCTATCCTAGCCTATATACCATAGTACCTGTCAGCTATTCCTGTCATATCCTATATGCCATAGTACCTGTCAGCTATGCCTATCATAGCCTATATGCCATAGTACCTGTCAGCTATTCCTATCAGAGCCTATGTACCATAGTACCTGTCAGCTATTCCTATCATAGCCTATATGCCATAGTACCTGTCAGCTATTCCAATCAGAGCCTATGTACCATAGTACCTGTCAGCTATTCCTATCATAGCCTCTATACCATAGTACCTGTCAGCTATTCCTATCAGAGCCTATGTACCATAGTAACTGTCAGCTATACCTATCATAGCCTCTATACCATAGTACCTGTCAGCTATTCCTATCCTAGCCTATATACCATAGTACCTGTCAGCTATTCCTGTCATATCCTATATGCCATAGTACCTGTCAGCTATGCCTATCATAGCCTATATGCCATAGTACCTGTCAGCTATTCCTATCATAGCCTATATGCCATAGTACCTGTCAGCTATCCCTATCATAGCCTATATGCCATAGTACCTGTCAGCTATTCCTATCATAGCCTATATGCCATAGTACCTGTCAGCTATTCCTATCATAGCCTATATGCCATAGTACCTGTCAGCTATGTCAGCTATTCCTATCGGAGCCTATGTACCATAGTACCTGTCAGCTATTCCTATCATAGCCTCTATACCAGAGTACCTGTCAGCTATTCCTATCAGAGCCTATGTACCATAGTACCTGTAGGCTATTCCTATCATAGCCTCTATACCATAGTACCTGTCAGCTATTCCTATCCTAGCCTATATACGATAGTACCTGTCAGCTATTCCTGTCATATCCTATATGCCATAGTACCTGTCAGCTATGCCTATCATAGCCTATATGCCATAGTACCTGTCAGCTATTCCTATCATAGCCTATATGCCACAGTACCTGTCAGCTATTCCTATCATAGCCTATATGCCATAGTACCTATCAGCTATTACTATCATAGCCTATATGTCATAGCACCTGTCAGCTATTCCTGTTATAGCCTATATGCCATAGCACCTGTCAGTTTTTCCTATCATAGACTATATACCATAGCACCTGTCAGCTATTCCTATCAGAGCCTATATGCCTTAGTACCTGTCAGCTATTCCTGTCATAGCCTCTATACCATAGTACCCGTCAGCTATTCCTATCAGAGCCTATGTACCATAGTACCTGTCAGCTATTCCTATCATAGCCTGTATACCATAGTACCTGTCAGCTATTCCTATCCTAGCCTATATACCATAGTACCTGTCAGCTATTCCTGTCATATCCTATATGCCATATTACCTGTCAGCTATGCCTATCATAGCCAATATCCCATAGTACCTGTCAGCTATTCCTATGATAGCCTATATGCCATAGTACCTGTCAGCTATTCCTATCATAGCCTATATGCCATAGTACCGGTCAGCTATTCCTATCATAGCCTATATGCCATAGCACCTGGCAGCTATTCCTATCATAGCCTATATGCCATAGCACCTGTCAGCTATTCCTGTTATAGTCTATATGCCATAGCACCTGTCAGTTTTTCCTATCATAGAATATATACCATAGCACCTGTCAGCTATTCCTATCATAGTCTATATGCCATAGTACCTCTCAGTTTTTCCTATCATAGACTATATATCATAGCACCTGTCAGCTATTCCTATCATAGTCTATATGCCATAGTACCTGTCAGCTATTCCTGTCAGAGGCTATATGCCATAGTACCTGTCAGCTATTCCTATCATAGCCTATATACCATAGTACTTGTCAGCTATTCCTATCATAGCCTATATGCCATAGTACCTGTCAGCTATTCCTATCAAAGCCTATGTGCCATAGTACCTGTCAGCTATTCATATCATAGCCTCTATACCATAGTACCTGTCAGCTATTCCTATCAGAGCCTATGTACCATAGTACCTGTCAGCTATTCCTATCCCAGCCTATATACCATAGTACCTGTCAGCTATTCCTGTCATATCCTATATGCCATAGTACCTGTCAGCTATGCCTATCATAGCCTCTATACCATAGTACCTGTCAGCTAATCCTATGCTAGCCTATATACCATAGTACCTGTCAGCTATTCTTGTCATATCCTATATGCCATAATACCTGTCAGCTATGCCTATCATAGCCTATATGCCATAGTACCTGTCAGCTATTCCTATGATAGCCTATATGTCATAGTACCTGTCAGCTATGCCTATCATAGCCTATATGCCATAGTATCTCTCAGCTATTCCTATCATAGCCTATATGCCATAGTACCTGTCAGCTATTCCCATCATAGCCTATATGCCATAGTACCTGGCAGCTATTCCTATCATAGCCTATATGCCATAGCACCTGTCAGCTATTCCTGTTATAGCCTATATGCCATAGCACCTGTCAGTTTTTCCTATCATAGACTATATACCATAGCACCTGTCAGCTATTCCTATCATAGTCTATATGCCATAGTACCTGTCAGTTTTTCCTATCATAGACTATATATCATAGCACCTGTCAGCTATTCCTATCATAGTCTATATGCCATAGTACCTGTCAGCTATTCCTGTCATAGCCTACATGCCATAGTACCTGTCAGCTATTCCTATCATAGCCTATATACCATAGTACCTGTCAGTTATTCCTATCATAGCCTATATGCCATAGTACCTGTCAGCTATTCCTATCAAAGCCTTTGTGCCATAGTACCTGTCAGCTATTCATATCATAGCCTCTATACCATAGTACCTGTCAGCTATTCCTATCAGAGCCTATGTACCATAGTACCTGTCAGCTATTCCTATCCTAGCCTATATACCATAGTACCTGTCAGCTATTCCTGTCATGTCCTATATGCCATAGTACCTGTCAGCTATGCCTGTCATAGCCTATATGCCATAGTACCTGTCAGCTATTCCTATCATAGCCTATATGCCATAGTACCTGTCAGCTATCCCTATCATAGCTTATATGCCATAGTACCTGTCAGCTATTCCTATCATAGCCTATATGCCATAGTACCTGTCAGCTATTCCTATCATAGCCTATATGCCATAGTACCTGTCAGATATTCCTATCGGAGCCTATGTACCATAATACCTGTCAGCAATTCCTATCATAGCCTCTATACCATAGTACCTGTCAGCTATTCCTATCATAGCCTATGTACCATAGTACCTGTCAGCTATTCCTATCATAGCCTCTATACCATAGTACCAGTCAGCTATTCCTATCCTAGCCTATATACTATAGTACCGGTCAGCTATTCCTGTCATATCCTATATGCCATAGTACCTGTCAGCTATGCCTATCATAGCCTATATGCCATAGTACCTGTCAGCTATTCCTATCATAGCCTATATGCCGTAGTACCTGTCAGATATCCCTGGCATAGCCTATATGCCATAATACCTGTCAGCTATTCCTATCATAGCCTATATGCCATAGTACCTGTCAGCTATTCCTATCATAGCCTATATGCCATAGTACCTGTCAGCTATTCCTATCATAGTCTATATGCCATAGCACCTGTCAGCTATTCCTGTTATAGCCTATATGCCATAGCACCTGTCAGCTATTCCTGTCATATCATATATGCCATAGTACCTGTCAGCTATGCCTATCATAGCCTATATGCCATAGTACCTGTCAGCTATTCCTGTCATAGCCTCTATACCATAGTACCTGTCAGCTATTCCTATCAGAGCCTATGTACCATAGTACCTGGCAGCTATTCCTATCATAGCCTCTATACCATAGTACCTGTCAGCTATTCCTATCCTAGCCTATATACCATAGCACCTGTCAGCTATTCCTATCATAGCCTATATGCCATAGTACCTGGCAGCTATTCCTATCATAGCCTATATGCCATAGCACCTGTCAGCTATTCCTGTTATAGCCTATATGCCATAGCACCTGTCAGTTTTTCCTATCATAGACTATATACCATAGCACCTGTCAGCTATTCCTATCACAGTCTATATGCCATAGCACCTGTCAGCTATTCCTGTCATAGCCTATATGCCATAGTACCTGTCAGTTTTTCCTATCATAGACTATATACCATAGCACCTGTCAGCTATTCCTATCATAGTCTATATGCCATAGTACCTGTCAGCTATTCCTGTCATAGCCTATAGGCCATAGTACCTGTCAGCTATTCCTATCATAGCCTATATACCATAGTACCTGTCAGCTATTCCTATCATAGCCTATATGCCATAGTACCTGTCAGCTATTCCTATCAAAGGCTATGTGCCATAGTACCTGTCAGCTATTCATATCATAGCCTCTATACCATAGTACCTGTCAGCTATTCCTATCAGAGCCTATGTACCATAGTACCTGTCAGCTATTCATATCATAGCCTCTATACCATAGTACCTGTCAGCTAATCCTATCCTAGCCTATATGCCATAGTACCTGTCAGCTATTCCTGTCATATCCTATATGCCATAGTACCTGTCAGCTATCCCTATCATAGCCTATATGCCATAGTACCGGTCAGCTAACCCTATCATAGCCTATATGCCATAGTACCTGTCAGCTATTCCTATCGGAGCCTATGTACCATAGTACCTGTCAGCTATTCCTATCATAGCCTATATGCCATAGTACCTGTCAGCTATCCGTGTCATAGCCTATATGCCATAGTACCGGTCAGCTATTCCTATCATAGCCTATATGCCATAGTACCTGTCATCTATTCCTATCATAGCCTATATGCCATAGTACCTGTCAGCTATTCCTATCGGAGCCTATGTACCATAGTACTTGTCAGCTATTCCTATCATAGCCTCTATACCATAGTACCTGTCAGCTATTCCTATCAGAGCCTATGTACCATAGTACCTGTCAGCTATTCCTATCATAGCCTCTATACCATAGTACCTGTCAGCTATTCCTATCCTAGCCTATATACCATTGTACCTGTCAGCTATTCCTGTCATATCCTATATGCCATAGTACCTGTCAGCTATGCCTATCATAGCCTATATGCCATAGTACCTGTCAGCTATTCCTATCATAGCCTATATGCCGTAGTACCTGTCAGCTATCCCTATCATAGCCTATATGCCATAATACCTGTCAGCTATTCCTATCATAGCCTATATGCCATAGTACCTGTCAGCTATTCCTATCGTAGCCTATATGCCATAGTACCTGTCAGCTATTCCTGTCATAGCCTATATGCCATAGTACCTGTCATCTATTCCTATCATAGCCTATATGCCATAGCACCTGTCAGCTATTCCTGTTATAGCCTATATGCCATAGCATCTGTCAGTTTTTCCTATCATAGACTATATACCATAGCACCTGTCAGCTATTCCTATCCTAGCCTATATGCCTTAGTACCTGTCAGCTATTCTTGACATATCCTATATGCCATAGTACCTGTCAGCTATGCCTATCATAGCCTATATGCCATAGTACCTGTCAGCTATTCCTATCATAGCCTATATGCCATAGTACCTGTCAGCTATTCCTATCGTAGCCTATATGCCATAGTACCTGTCAGCTATTCCTGTCATAGCCTATATGCCATAGTACCTGTCATCTATTCCTATCATAGCCTATATGCCATAGCACCTGTCAGCTATTCCTGTTATAGCCTATATGCCATAGCATCTGTCAGTTTTTCCTATCATAGACTATATACCATAGCACCTGTCAGCTATTCCTATCCTAGCCTATATGCCTTAGTACCTGTCAGCTATTCTTGACATATCCTATATGCCATAGTACCTGTCAGCTATGCCTATCATAGCCTATATGCCATAGTACCTGTCAGCTATTCCTATCATAGCCTATATTCCATAGTATCTGTCAGCTATCCCTGTCATAGCCTATATGCCATAGTACCTGTCGGCTATTCCTTTCATAGCCTATATGCCATATCACCTGTCAGCTATTGCTATCATAGCCTATATACCACAGTACCTGTCAGCTATTCCTATCATAGCCTATATACCATAGTACCTGTCAAACTATTCCTATCATAGCCTCTATACCATAGCACCTGTCAGCTATTCCTATCATAGCCTCTATACCATAGTACCTGTCAGCTGTTCCTATCCTAGCCTATATACCATAGTACCTGTCAGCTATTCCTATCATAGCCTATATGCAGAAGTACTTCTCAAGTGCAAGTTGCATTTATTAAATGTTAATCTCGCATGCACAGACACTTTGCCATCATACACGCAAACCAGTTGCCCGGAGGTGTGCTATGTAAAGAGCTGATTAGCATGTATTACTATGTTTACTGCCCAGTTAGTCTACATACCATTAAAATCCATGTAAAAACCCAACAAAAGGGAAGAGACTTGTTAGTGACTGAACACATGTGTACTCGACTCATGGGTGACTCATGCACCTGAAAATGGATGACAGTAGTCGTTACCAAATGTCAACTACACTACAATAGTAAATAGCACAACTGCATTGTTACATCATCTAAAGCTTTATACTGACAATAGACATCAAGATTGTCTTATACATATCTTAATGTGGACATGAATTCATCACAAATATGAACAACACACATCCACAGTTGCAGCCACGCTGATCACAAAACGTGTGTGTACATGCATGCATGTGTGTGTGTTTATGTGACTAAGTGTATAATGTGCACAACATATTGAGAAACAGGTACATATGTCACAGTTCTGCAACATTTATTGCAGACAGCTTATGGCATCTAATTTGAGAAGCTGTCTTTTAAAGTATATCTGCACATTAACAAAGCAGAAAATCCAATGTACACACTTTGCACTCCGCTGTCATAACAGGATATGATACCTGCATTACATAAAGATGATGTCATCATCTATAAAGACCACAATGACAAGGAAAAAGCATACTTTGGTGATGGCACAAATTCTGTGCCGTCTGAGTTCTACAGATGGGAATAAAATAGGTAGGTGAGTGTTATCTTACCACAACAGCCATATTGTGTGTGTGTGTGTGTGTGTGTGTGTGTGTGTGTGTGTGTGTGTGTGTGTGTGTGTGTGTGTGTGTGTGTGTCTGTATGTCTGTATGTCTAAGTGTGTGTGTGCATAATCAGAAGAACATGAGTCTGTATCCTAGTGTCAGCAATCAAGTGTCATGGAGAACAACATTTTTTACAGTCGTACATGCCTACACAGACATTTCATGTAGGCCTCCCAACATCTTCTTCCAAACATACAGTGCTGATGTCATCAGCTATCAAGTGTTGTCCAGAACTAGGAGTCTTTTTAATCACTTTTCATTTAACTGCCACTTAAAAGAACCTTTGACATGTGCTATGTTGAGGTGTGGATGTACAGTAGCTCTACAAGGGGGTATTACAAACTGTGATGTGAGGTGATGTATTGATGGCCACTGCCAGCATTTGATTACATGTTCCTTTCATAACAGATGTAGTAATATGCCTCCTCAGAACTGTTGACATGAGATGATACCATGTATATTGTTGGCTTAGTAAGTCATGTGTTTCTGTAGTGGAGCAGATCAACATTCAACACATTTCTCATTTAACCATCACAGTGACACTTGCAATATGGCACAGGTATGCATGTGTATACCTACCATCATTAAATACTCTGTGACATACATAAATATAAAGTCATACTGATTACATGGGCACAAAATTCTTGTTTCATCCACAACACAAACAATAATACATTTTCATTTAATTGCAATCTTGTGAAACTCATTGTATCCACAGTTACGCTGCTGTTCCCAGGGATTATTGAGGTGGCCCCCACCAACACTGTGTGACTGACAGCATTCATGTCAGTAACTGTTTTGCATGAGCCGCATCCACCTCATATGTAATGTGTCCCTATATGGTGTCATGACACTCAGACACAGCTTTACAGTGAAACACAGATACATATATGCTTTGCAATCTATGTAATTACATGCCATTGGTAGACCGTGTGGCATGTCATGCATAACCAAGGTTGTATATGCAGGTGTTGTCACAAATAATTTTTTAAATAAGTATGAAATACTGAGGGGATCACACAAACACAGAGCTGTTTGTGGATGGCACCACCCATACTCATCTGGAGAAAATAAACAATCTGGTAGCTGACAGTTTGGATCAAACTTCATTGGCCATCAGCCAATGTATACTTGCAAATATTACTCCACTTATTTTCTCCAGAGAGCAGCTCACCTGTGTGCTTGCTAAGGCTAAAAACATAGAATCAATGGGTCATGATGACATCCCACCTTGCCTATAGAATAACAAAACCTGGCCTAGCAGACACAGTTGGATCCCTACTTAAACACAGCCTCCAGACAGCTTATGTTCTGACAGAAGGGTGTACAGCAACTGTCGAGCAAAGAAGATACATGGTATAAACAGCAAGTCCTGTGCACAGAGATTGAAAGCCCTATCACTGTATTATATCTCCTACAGACTACTAAGGGTCAATCTGTGACTGGCCTACAGGGCAGTCTCCAATCAGGCCATGGTGGAAATGTTACAGTTTGTTAACACAAACTGCACAAGGATCAGTTGTTCCAGAACAAGGGAGCGGGGCCATCACCTGATCCAGGGAATTACAGACTCATAATCCTGACTCTCCTCATCTGTGAGGCAGACCAAAGAGTTATCATGGACCTTATCAAAAAGGACACAGGTAATCTTCCCACTGTGTACCCAACCCATTATTGATTTGTTATGGCTACATCATGTCTGTTAAATCTGGTTGACTTCTTCAGGAAGACCACCAAGGGCTTGCATGAGGAAAAGACTGTCGTCCTGCCTAACTAGACTTGGCCAAGGCATTCCACACAAACCCACACTCAGACTGTCTCAAGTGGGCATAAATACCTACATCTCCAAGTGAGTAGATAAATGGATCACAGACAGGTCACATACTGTTAAAGTATGTGAATTCACCTCTACAACAGTCCAATAACCAGGGTCGTACCTCAGGGTTCTGTACGAGGCTTTTTCTAGTTCAGCATTTAATTCTCAAAAGTCAAGACAAACTTAAACAGCCTTTGTCTAACCAACTTTGTGGACACCTGAAAATTTAAAAAATCATTGAATCCATGAATGCTATTGATATACTGCAGAAAGTATTAACACACAAATTATTGTTTCCAGAGCCATGGAGACACACACTAGATAAACAAAAAAGTATGATTATTCCCTTTTTGAAAGCAAATACATAGGCTAATTACAATATAGGCAGCACACTGCTATGACTAGACTAAGTGGTACATGACCTAGGTACTCAGATAGGTAAGCGGAACATCCATCATCTTGTGACCACAGTAGTATCAAATCCCTTATATGGTGCACATCAAAGGACATTATAATTCCATTGTTCTCAGACCTCATAACACCAATAATTGAGTACAATGCACCCTTTTGCGTGCACCTCACCACACATCTGCAACAGCTGGAGCAATCCTAGCATTATCGAACAAAGAAGATATATGGTATAAACAACAAGTCCTGTGCACAGATATTGAAAGTCCTATCATTGTATTATATCTCCTACAGACTACTAAGGGTCAATCTGTGACTGGCCTACAGGGCAGTCTCCAATCAGGCCATGGTGGAAATGTTACAGTTTGTTAACACAAGCTGCACAAGGATCAGTTGTTCCAAGGCTGTTAACTGAGCCTCTGACTTGTAGAGAAAGATACAACTGTCAAACACTACCTCCTTCTTTGGAATAAGCTTCCCAGTCATGTAAACCATAGGCTTTGAATATAACATATAATGTTTATCATTTACCCATTGTTTTTATTTGCCAGTGGTTACATTAGGTACAGCATTTAATCTTTGAGGGCAATGTTTGACTTTTTCTGAAGCCATAGGCCTTGCCTGACCCTCTTCAAGTGCAAAAGAGATTAATGGTTGGCTAATCATGATTGTACTCTAGTTATTGCAGAGGCAGCTGGTATTATATAAGATTGCATAGGCTCATACCGGTGTAAACATCATTCACATAGCTATTTAAAATTGTGAAACACATTACATGGGGCTAGGCTGTTATGGGATATTGGGAGTTTAGCCTAGTACTCTCCTATGCACCTATAAACCTATGATGTACAGCTACAGTGTGACTGTACAGTATCACGGACATAACAGTACATCACATCAGTATTACCACTTGACAGCTTGCATGAACAGCTATGCATGCATGTCAGGATTTCGTGGCAGTATAAACGTTTCCATGGCAATGAATAGGTGGCAGTGATCATGTGGCAGATGTCTTGGGTTTGCATGTGCTGATATAAAGTGTGCTCAATTTATCGTTTGGTATGTGGACAGTATCACAGTGCCAGCATCGTTGCTCATTGATGCTATACTTTGCAGTACTGTAGTTTCTGTGTACATAGGAATACTGATGCATGGCCATCAGGCTCACATACAGCTGTACCATTCATTATAATGGATCACTTCTTAATTCACACATCAGTTGCAGATGCTGCAGACAATATCCATTGCTATTACCTGATACAGATGAATGCAATACACAGTGTGTGTGGGGAATCTACTGATAATAGTGTGTTGTTTTTAAGTATTGTTATCCATATGGCCAATACCTATGTCTTCCAGGGATAATTTACTCAAGTGTATCACTTTTGCCACAGTGCGCTTCCATACATCTTTTTGGTCATACCTAAGTATTCTTTGTGATGCATAACCATTACGAGTTGACAGTGCAGACTTCCCTTCAAGGTATTCTGCAAGATGCATGTGTGATACGTCTAACTGTAATGCACCCAATAAATACACAGCTCACTGACAACATTGATGGCATGGGTTACATTCATACAAGTGTGGACATGTCATGCAAACCTCTCAACTACCCAGGATTGCTCCTAATTTAAACTACAGGTGTAAATTTCCCTCCTGGACATTTTTGGGGAAGGTGTACTTGATTCCCCTTATAGTTTACTGACATATCATTACAGTTGTACAAGTATGTTCATGCAGAACATGTATACTAACTCACAATAACATATCTTATGTCAATGTCACAGATTAATGCTGGTGTTATTCTGATATTGTCCATGACTGTGCCTGTTTCTGTCTACTGCTGTCCATGAGCCTGTTGCTATGTGTCCTGATTGGCCTTAGCTGACATTATATTCATATTCAAACTAATCATTTTGAACACCTTCACAATTTGCACATACACCTATTGTATAGACTGTCCTTGCTAAATGTCCTCTCCTGTGATGATCTCAGGGTGTTTATATCACAACCAATCATCTCTACTGATATGTAACCTTGTGTGATAGTCACATAATACAAAATAACTATGATGATATGAAAATACCCACACAGGAGGTGCAAACAGCATTATGCACTGTATTATGCATATATGTGATTAATTTTATGCTAGAGTGTATGAACATTGACATGCCATTATCTGGTGTATATTACCATGTTTCATGTGCCTTCTTCTTCTTCCTTCATTTCTACTGTTCATGTCTGTGGCCCTTTTCAATTTTTCAATATGCACACTTCTCCAGATTAGTGTATATAAAAATATAAAATGTATTATGACAAACAAGCCTTAGCTTTCACTAGATAAATTAGCCTAGAAACTGGAGAAGCAATGTTCTAACTGTGTATCTCAGCGTCAGAAGAATGGTTAATAAAACTGCTGCATTACACTGCTGAATAGATCACTTTTAATCTCATGTAAAGTAACTGAAGCTTGGCTGAAATCTCATATTACTTCCTGGAATTACTGCCGGCAGGACACTGTCACTTCAAATCATATCATATCCACAAACTCACCAGATTCACATGCTTCTTAAATACAAGCTCCTTTACAGTTATGTATCAGAGCAACCGGGTACTGACCGCTGTTGTCTACTATCGTATTGCTATCAGGATTACTATTAAAAGGGACCTCACTGTAAACTGAATTTACCCCCAAATATGGTAAAAGTGAAGTAAAAAATATTTACCACTAGCTCATCAACAGTGCAAATGGAAACATAGTGACTCTACACAAGATGGTACTGATCCATACAAACCCAAATACCCCACCTCCCAATACTATATTCAAATCACATCCTAGAAGAACTTATAAAGAATTTATAAACATAAAGGTCCAACATGTCTGAAGTCGCTCTTCGTGAAAAAGCCACAGTTTACTTCTGCATTTGGAATGATGTCAGGTAGTTTTAGTGGCCATCATTCAATATATGCAGGCCAGAATTCATTATACATGACAAAGCAAGCAGTTCTCACCAACAGTCAGGCTTACAAAAAAACTTTACTCTATTACAGTTTATTTAATCATCTCATACAAACACCACCACCAAACTAAAACAAAATACTGTACTCTAGCCACATCTTCTTTTTCACGCACAACTATATGGCACTTGAGAGGAAAATGCATCTAATAGATCAGAGAAAAGACAACTTCACAGCTTAAAACAAGCAATATTATAGATGGAAAAAGGTACATAACAAGCGATACTCAGTGCCACCTGACAAAATATAATCAAAGAAACAAAGAATGACTTCTTCACCAGTTTGCATGGCACCACACTGCTAAGCATATAACTACTGAAAATCTATTACTTATCTCTTAACTCACTCAAGCCTATAGGTCCCTTTTTGTATACTTCCAGTTCACACCCATACCTCCTTGTGGTGTCCAGACCTTTTTGGGCCTGGCTTCTTTAACTAAGTGACTTACCAGCAACTAATATTAGGCAGTATTAGAAAGGGCAAGGAGTTATCACCAAAATGAGACTAAGTTTGCTAGTCTAGGATGTCCTTCTTCAGAGAAATTAATCTTTGATTGCCAATTATTATTCATATTTTCAAATTTATTACATGCTTTTATAATTAAGAGAGCATGTTAAATGAATAAAAATAAAACACCTCACTATTAAAGGTAGGTCTGCTTCAACTGAAGAAAAATCAGAGCAGAACCACCACCACAGCAGAATAAAAATATAGTAGGTTTAACGGTGAACGCTTTCGTGGGGTTACCGCTTCATCAGACCAAATACAGCCACAAGAGAACAATTAATACAAAGCATAAAGACACCAATAAAATGATAACAACAATTAAAAGAGTTAAGATCCGGCACCCTATGTGCTTGCAGGGCTACAATCCATTTAAGTTCTACCGTCTCAATATAATTATTAAAGTCACCACCCCTCACATTCTATGAAACTAGTTGTAGAGCCCTGAAACAAAACCTATTATATCCCATACAAAGAGACACATGGTTAGCTAGGGCATTGGTGATTACATTATTATGGAGATGGCCAATGTGTTCCAGAATATGTTCCCTAAACTGTTGTGTGGTTTTACCCACATAAAAACTGGAGCAGTCACTACAAGTTACTAAATATATTTGATGAGGGGTCTTAACTCTAGCCTACCATTGAGACCTATTTTGAAAGAGAGGCAGTAACTATTTTATGATTTTTATTGGTGTGTTTTAATTGTTGTTATAATTTTATTGGTATCTTTATGCTGTATATTAATTGTTTTGTTGTGGCTGCATTTGGTCTGATGAAGCTGTAACCCCATGAAAGCACTCACCATTAAACCTACTATATGTGTATTCTGTTGTGGGGGTCGTTCTGCTTTGATTTTTTTTTTATTTATTTATTTTTATAATTAAAAGGCCTACAGGTTACTGAGGTGTATGTTGTGAAACATCAATGGGGGAGACAGGATAATTTACTTTCAGTGCTTGTGTGCTTGTTTATATCACATTTTACTGGAAATGTTGCTAGTTGTTTGCCAGTAATTATGAAAATAAGCAATATTTCCGTGTACTTAATACTTCAAAAAACGAGAGACTTACAAACTGTTGCATGACATTAAGTGAAAACGTGGATGTCAACTGTCTTTAATATTTGCACTGTAAGTTGGACATATAGAGATATCCGATATTATTTGTTTTGTTGATTTTGCAATTAAGCGTATGTTTTCATATTTCTGTAAATGTCTCAAAAAATTCACTTACAGAGGAATTTCTTGTTGTCATGTGAAAGCTTGTGTCTGGTTAACAAAATGTTCTGACAACATATATCTAGTTTGTACAGTTTTCAAGATATGAAAATTTATGACAGTTTGCAAAAAAGACTATGAAGACTATGAATGCACTATTAGCAGTGTAAAGAACACTTCTTACTGATAATATTGCTATTTGTACAGTTTTAATAACTTTTATTGTTCACCACACATTTATATTTGTTTATCTTATACTTTTAAAGTTTATTTTTCAGAAAATGCTGTGGAATGTAAGATGTGTATAGGCCGCTAGAGGTGTGACATTCCTCTCCACAAAGGTGTTCTGAGAACCCAATAACAGGTCTACTGTCACCCTTCTTTCTGCTGCCACTCCTGCTGAGGAATTTGTCAGCTTATTTGCATTTTATGCCCCATCAATGTCACCACCCAGACAGATGATTACCACTTCCTCTAAACCTCAGTATTTCCTAATGGCATTTACATTATATGTTTCTTACTCAATAATTTTAAAACTATTCCACAAGGTAAAACCATATGTACCTGCTGGATCTGGTTCTCTTCCTCCTATGTACCTCCACCTGCCTGTAGACACTATCTGCAGGTGCATACCAAGTACTGTACACTGCAGCTTGAAGGAAAAATGTATGGACAATGGCCACAATTGTTTTTATTTTTTTTATTTTTCTCATCCCTCCACTGGCTGATCGGCCTTTTTATTCCCTAAGTCTTATGGTAAGCTGAAGCAATGGACAGGCAAATGACAATGAGAAATTATCTAGATGGCATCATCTCCCCATATAAGTAATGAACATCACCTGCTAAAGTAGAGACCTACAATACTGGGATCAGTGCCACATGGTGCATATCTGCTTTCATACTTAGACACACACACATACACACACACACACATACATATATATGTGACTATATATATATATATATATATATATATATATATATATATATATATATATATATACACATACATCCCATTCATTTTATTATAATACCAGGTCATCAAATGTCACAACATTAAGAACATAAGCACAAAAAAAATCACATAAGCAAAAGGTTAGAAGATTGTATTCATGAATATCGAACCGTAATGGAAAATGTAAAGAATAAGTTACTTAGTGGTGCACTGTCTCTTTAAGGTTTTGTAGTGAGGACGTACGAAAGTATGGCGGAGTTGTCATTGAATTGTTTAGTTGTCTTTGGAGGAGTTCGTGTAAATTTAACATTTAAAAAGTAAAAGATTTTTTAGACTTGCTATTTTTGGATGTAAGTTTAACATTAAATTATTGTGGTGCATGTAGGAACGTAGTGGTTAGTGTAGGGGTGTAGGTCTGAATGTATGTGTAGCTGGTGCTTAGCAATTACAAAAAGGTTTTAATTATAACATTGAGGGAGATCTTGGTGAAGTGGGAAGGTGTAGTCAGTACTGTGCTTTGTGCCATAGAGATGGAATGCGAAGAGAGTTGTTATTTAGCGATCAGTAGACTGTTTTGTTTCCTTCAAGATAGTGCAATTTCAGAGTTAGTATATTTAATCTGTCGGGGGTGCAGGGGAGTATGAACTCCCTGCAAAAGTAAACCCAGGTAGAAATGGTAGGTTTGGTTGTTTTCCCATTTTCGATGTTCTAGGATTCGTTGTTTAAAACTTGCGCTTATGTGATTTTTCACGGTAATGGTTTTGACGTTGTGACATTCGGTCATCTGGTTTTACGATAATATAAAATAGATCCATATATATATATATATATATATATATATATATATATATATATATATACAGATCCTCAAGTATAACAAGGACTATATTTTCAGTTGCTAAATAAGAGGCAAAGCATTCAAAATGTTCAAAATAATTACTGAGATAAACAAAATGTCTGAAATTGTGACATACTGATAAAACTATTTGAAACAAATACAAGTGTTTGAAATAACTTCTGAAATGTTTAAGATGTACAAAAGGGCTAAAATGACTACATTCTTTTACAATGTAGTACTTTTTCACAGTAACTAAAGCTATTTGAGGTGTCTGAAGGTTCTGGAATGTTCACAGTGAAGTTTCTGGAATGTTTACAGTATTTGCAGTGTCAAAGTGAAGCCTTTTCAAAGAGATCGTTGTGCTGTTGGGCATAATTACAAGTACTTGGCCTATGCTTATATTTAAAGTTATTTTGTTAGGATGGCAGAGGGATTTTGCAGACCTGAGCCAATGGTGTTTGATAATAATATTGCTGAGAATTGGAGAGTGTTTGAACAAGAATATGATATTTTCATACAGGCTGCTTTTTCTGATAAAGGTGCACGTGCAAATGCATTCATACTTCTTAATTTAGCAGGCTCAAAAAACATTGAGAGGAAACATTCATTTGTGTATGCACCTGCAATATATGCAGGGGAGGGGGAGACTTGCCATATTGTGATAGGGGCTAAAACGCGGGAAGACCCTGAGTGCTTAAAATGTAAATTTAGAGAACCGTGTAACCCTCAAATGAATATTACAATGGAAAGGTAGATGTTTTACACAAGAAATCAAAACATGGTGAAACTATAGCAGCATACATTACTAACTTGAGAAATAAAGCAAAAACGTGCAGATTCTGTGACTTGCGAGATGAGCTGATAAAGGACACACTCATGTGTGGTATTAATAATGATGCAGTGAAAAAGATTTTGCTTTGAGATAGTGATTTAACATTGAGTAAAGCAACAAAGATTTGCCAAATATACGAAATTACAGAAAAACACACAAATATGGTTACAAATGAAAAAAGCATGCATGGTGTCTCTCATACAGTGTCTACTAGTGCGAATGTTGATAATGTGAGACACAAAGTTAAGATAAATAAGAGATATAAGCCCATGGTACATGCAGAAAACTATAATTCAAAGTGGAAAGGGATGATGATGAAACACAGGAGAAGCTCAAAAAACAAGGAGAGACTGGGATTTTGGATGCAGGCCTTTAAGGAGAATAACAATAATCATACAGAATATTATATTCATAAAGTAGCAGAAAGTATCCTAAGAACTAAACCAACAGGGGAATGGAGAAAGGAGATTCGGCCAATAGGGATGACTGCAATTAGGGATACAGACAATAGGCAAGAGGGGGCTGGAATTTATTGGAGAAAACTAGCAAAGGAACCAAGGTATTGGGAGCAAGTAACTAGAGAGGGAATGGTAATAGAATGGGAACAGATAAAGAATTTATTTGGACTGTAGGTTAAGAGATTGCCTTCCCTATCAGAGATTGATATCAGAGTATAGGCAAAGAGAAAGAAATAGGGGGTCCTAAATGAAAGACCAGCACTGGTAAAGTTTTTAGTAGAATCTAGAACAAAAGCTGCCATTAAAAAGGAATAATTAGTACAGCATATAAAATATTGCATGATAACTATAAGGATCAATCAGTGGAAGTTAGAAAGGATTGGAAAGAGAGACTGGATAAGCAATTCATAAAGAAACAATGACAGCATATATGTATGTCTCCTAAATATGCAACAAAATCCAGAAGATTTAGGATTTTTACCTGGAAATGTTTACATAGACATGTTTATACCCAGAGTAGATGCCAAAGAATTTTTCCTCAGGCAGACAGCAAATGGAGGTGTGACGGGGAAGAAAGAGGTAATTGGGAATATATTTTCTTGGAGTACGGTGAATTGGCGGACTTTAAGGATTCCTTGTGGGATGTTCTGTTAGGGATGCTGGGTGGGCAGATTTGTCTGATGAGGAAGATGATTCTTCTGAGCTATGATACAGAATCAGAATTGCTTAGACATGGTAAGGCCTTGCTGTGTCTAATAATGGTGTCTGCCATAAAAGCAACTACTAGAAAATGGAAATCAAAATCTAAACCAACTATACTAGATATAGTGAATATAGTGACAGAGATAAAAACAACTGGAATTGAGATCTTTAGAAAAGGGTAGGAGCAAACTAAATAGGAAAAATGGGAATTGTGGGAACAATACAAACAAGGGAAGAATGAGGTTTAAAAGGCGGCAGGACTTAAATGAGCTATGTAATGTTTGACTGAAAAAGATGGAGTAGATTATAAGTGATGTAAAATGCTTGCAACTAGGAATGTGTCTGTGTAGTTTTTTTTTGTATAAATGTATGATTGTCTATGTTGTAAGTGATGGTTTAATAAAGATGCTGCTTGTTTAAAAAAGGGAAAAAAGGCAGAAATTGAATAATTTATGTAATGTTGCTTAGGTTGTATGACATACAGCAATATATGTGACGTAAAATGTTTGTTATGTTATTTATAGTGTAATTACTTTTATATGAATGTAAATTTGCCTATGTCACAATTGATAATTTTATAAAGGTGTTTGGAAAAAAATAAGAGATATAAGTCGAAGAATGTGCCAGTACCCAATTTTAATCATAAACCAAATGGGGCAGCTACAAGTAATTTATTGTTAACTGTCATAATTGTGAAGGCAACCATGAACCTAAACAAGAAAAATGTTTAGCTTTTGGTCGGCAATATCACAAATGTAAAAAGTGGAATAATTTCAAAAGGCTTTGTAAGTCTAATGTGCCGCAATCTTTTAGTAAAAGAGAACATCCAAAGAAGCAAGTAGATCAGTTAGAAAGCTGCAAGCAAACTTTTTATGTTGATAGTATGTCTGTGATAGATGAAACAATTAATACAGTAAACTATCTGCCAACTGGTAATCTGGCAGCAAAGGGTGAAATATTTTATACTGTTTGGATTAATTGAAAACCTGCAGAGCTTAAAGCAGATACTTGATCCAAGTGCAATGTTATAGCAGCACAAATGTTTGCCAAGGTGAAAGCTGGTGAGAAACTTGATTCAGCAAAGTGTGCAAAACTTGTTGTTTATGGTGGTAAAGAGATTCACACTGATGGTGCAGTAGTTCTCGCATGCCATTCTGCTGGGAACAGTTATGACTTGCAGCTTTACATAGTCAAAACACACATGCAGTCATTGCTAGACCTCAAAGATAGTTTGGGAATGGGACTGATTTCATTCAATAAAGAAGTCCGCTATATAAGTCTGAACAACCACAATAGTTTTACACAGAATATTTTTTGTGAATATGCTGATATTTTTAAAGATGAGCTTGGCAAGCTACCAGTCACATATTCCATGAGGTTAAACCACAAAGTAAATCCAGTTTTCTGACCAGCAAGGAACATTCTAGTAACAATGCAATGCAAAGTAAAAAACAACACTAGACAAAATGGTGAATTCAGGTGTTATAACTCCAGTAAAAGAACCGACTGAATGGGTATCCTCCACGGTCATAGCTCATAAGAAAAGCTCAGATGATATTCGAATATGTATTGATCTGAGAGATTTAAACAAAGCACTTAAACATCCTCATTCTCCAATGCGCACAGTAGAAGTAGCAGCTCTCATGCCAAATGCCACTATTTTTTCAGTTTAGATGTAAACAGTTTGTTTTGGCAGATTTCACTGGATTACAAATCTTCCTTGTTAACTACTTTCAGTACACCATTTGGAAGGCACAGATTTTTGAGAATGCCATTTGGAATAAATTCTGCCAATAAAGCTTTCACCGTGTGATGGAGCAAAATTTTTCAGGTTATCTATGTGCTGTCGTAGTAGACAACATTATTGTAGGGGGCAATGGTGAAGACGTACATGAGGGAAACCTTAAGAAAGTTCTAGACTATGCACATGAAGTCAATCTTAAACTGAATCCACAGAAATGCAAATTCAAGCTGAGTGAAGTTACTTATGTGGGTTATTTGTTTACTAGTTCTGGCTTACAACCAGATCCCTCTAAGCAAGCTGCAATTCTTGAGATGCCAGTTCCAGACAATGTCACATCCTTATAACATTTTCTTGGAATGGTCAACTGAAAGTTCATCCCAGACCTGAGTGAACTTTCAGCACCATTACATGAGTTGACACGCAAAAACGTAAACTGGTCCTAGTTAGAACAACACCAAAGCATTTGACGTTGTGAAACAGAAAATTGCCAGTCCACCCACTTTGAGATATTTTGATGTTCGCAAACCAGTAACTCTTTCATGTGATGCTTCAAAGTATGGTCTAGGTGCAGCATGTTTTCAAGAAGGCATACCAGTAGCCTATGCATCCAGAACTTTAACCTAAACTGAGATGAGGTATGTGCAAACTGAAAAAGAATTTTTGACAATATTGTTTGCATGTTCAAAGTTCAATGACTATATTTATGGCAAACCTATTCAAACTAGAGACTGACTACCAATCTCTAGTAACAATTCTAAAAAAAGACAATACATTCAGCCCCAGAGCATCTGCAATGTGTGATGCTAAAATTGCAGAAGTAAAATTTCAATATTGTCGACACAAAAGGCAAATATTTATACCTTGCAGATGCTTTGTCAAGAGCACCCAGACAAACAACAGAACAGCATGACAATGAGAAACCAGACTTAGAAGTCATGGAAGTCAAGAATTTTACCTCAGCATGTCTTGATCAACTTTGACAACACACAGCTTTAGACCATGTTCTTCAGAAGTTGACACATTATCAGTCAAGGATGGCCAGTGTGACAGACCAGTCTACCACTTGATGTCTAGAAATGTTTTCCTTACCAAGACAAGCTCATGATGGAAGATGGTACCATTATGAAAGGTCATAAAATAGTTAATCCTACAGCATTACAACAGGAATATATCAAGATCTTACATAGTGTACACCCAGGTACCAATCCTACCCAAAGAACGGCAAGAGGCATAGTATTTTGGCCTTCTATGTAAAAAGATATGGAGAAGGAAACTCTAGCATGTTCAATATGCAATAGTACTAAATGTCGCCAACAAAGAGAATCACTTCAGCTAAACCAGATTCCTGAACTACCATGGTACTGATATTTTTGAATGGAATGGTCAACATTACTTCATGTTAGTAGACTCTTACTCATATTGGTTTGAAATTGACCTTCTTCATAATCTAACGTCCAGCACTGTCATTACAAAATTGAAGAGACATTTTTCTGTTTGTGGTAGTCCACACAAAGTTGTATCTGACAATGGTACGCAGTTTACCAGTCAGCAGTTCAAGAAATTTGCTGAGGCTTGGAGCTTTGCCCATGTTACTAGTAGTCCTGCTGAGTATGCACTCCAAAGTGTAAAACGTTTGTTAGAGAAATTTAAGAAAGATGGTACCAATGTTCTCCTTAACCTTTACAATCTCAGAAACATTGGGATTACCTGCTCAGAGCTTAATGTTTAAGACAGATGAGAACAACTTTACCAATCAGTAAAGAACTATTGATTCCAAATGCAAAGAACAACAAAGTGATCAAAACCCAACTTTTGAAGAAATGCCAGTCGCAGAAGTTGTACTACGATAAATCTAGCAAACCTCTTAGACCACTAAGACAAGGAGAAATCATAAGGATGCAAACAACCAAAGGATACAACAAAGTGGATATTACCAACCGAGATATTATATTGTTCAAACCAAGAAAAAATTCAAACTGAAACGGAGACACCAAAAGAGCTGGAATCCACGCCAAATTCAGGACTTTTATTAAAACACTTGTAACTTTAGCTACACACTTTCGGAGAGTGCAATGACCTATGATTATATTGTTCAATTGGAGGGAATGGAATTTGGACTAAACTGAAGACATATACTTCCAGTTTCTGAACCAGTGAAGCAGCAGATTGCCTGTGCCAAAGACTCTATTTCTCAGAGCGACTTTACACTTGTTCTCATTTCACAGGACAGTGTATTTTCCTCAAATAATCCTGCTGTCATCTCTGAATTTCCTATTGAAAAGAATTCCCCAGAGACTGTCCCTGTTGCTAAACCCAGTCAAAGCTTTTATGTAACCAGATCGGATAGAATTTCCAAACCCAATCCAAAATACAGAGCGATTTGGACTTGAGTTTGATTGTTGTTAATATTGAAATGTTATCTAGCGTATACATTGTCTTGTTCTCCTATATTGTATGTTGAACAAATCAAAGACGGAGGATGTAGATCGTTATGTGTAATGTTCCCAGTGAGCCACTGTAGCTAAATAGTATGTGCATATAAATAATGAGCATGTACGAGAACAGTGCTATTTTGTACAGTCAGCCACAGTGAGTGCAGGCATGAATGGAGATGCACATGCGAGTGTGTTTGAAGTAATGTGTGAGTCAGTTAATCTGAAAATACATGTTCCAGTTACAGTTCCTGACAATGTTTATGTACAATAAGTATCTTGAACCCATACACCACTTTATCGTCTCTTTTGAACGCATGAGACAAGTGACAAAAGATATCTCCCCCTTTTCTCATCATCTTTTTCCTACTATACCACCTGACCCCCATCAGGTGTAGTGGACAAGCAGACTATGAACACTCAGCCCTCTCAGGGCAAGATAAGCAAAGCGGGGGGTCTAGAGCTATAATGCTAGACCCCCTCGTATCTAAAATAGGCCCTGCTGGTGTCAACGATCTCCTTCCGCTTCAGATTGAAATGCTGTGCTGCTGCAGTGCCAGATAAATAGGTCCCTCATAGCTTTCAACTCCAGCTACATGAGGAGGGTGAGGCATAACTAAGCACGGGTTCCCATCACAGACAGCCAGCTCCAAAGGGGAGTGGCACATTGGGGTAGGACCAAAACTGAGGGAATGGAGATCTGTATCACTGAATGAGAGGACACACATGGAAGTGACTTGTGAAGTACCACAGGGATCTGTCCAGGGTCCAGTAAGTCTGCATGTCTCAGTCATATCTGAGGGTATATAGAACATGGTTGATATATATAAGGAAATACAGAACAGGCTGAGCCTCTTTGCTGATGACACAAAGACAGTGTCAGCAGTGAAGGGCGGGGTAATACTCTACTGATGGATTTAGAAAGGCTGAACAAGTAGACAGAAAGGTAGCAAGTTCACTGTAAGCAAATACAAAGTTCTGCCCTTAGGTCATAATAGCCCTGGTGTGAAATATCAGCTGGGAGAGTGGAAGTGATGGCATCAGAGCAGGGAAAGGATCAGGGGTGTTAACGAGAGCTGGACTGGACCTTCAGGAGCAGACTCAGAGGTGAGTGGCAGCAGAAAACAGAATGTTGGGTTTTATCCTCAGGGGGATATATTCCAAAACCAAAAATGTAATACCTCCACTATACAGGGCCTTGGAGAGACCACACCTTGACTACTATATGCAATTCTGAAAGCCATGCAAGGTAAAGGACATCAAACTGCTAAAAGAACCCCCAGGAGAAAGCTTCTAAAAAGATACATATGATGGGGGGAAGGAATATAACCAGATATTAGAAGAGTCAGAGATCCTCTCACTTAAAAACATAAGAATATTTGGGAAGACAAGATACTGGTTCACAAAATCATGTCAGGGAGATATAAAGGGTCATCCTGAACTGGAAGGTAGAGGGGACATGATGCAGGTGCATAAGATCTTGACAGGGAGATGTGTAGTGTCATTCTAAATAGGAAGGACAGGGGGGGGGTGCATGGAGCACATGCAGCAAATTGTAGGAGCTTAACTACTCACTGAATCCCTGAAAGTGCTTTATCACATGAAGGGCTATAGAACCATGGAATGTACTAGCAAAACAGGTGGCAAAGAGATAAACCATAGAGATATTCAGGAGTATATGGGACAAGGGGAAAACAGTGTAGAAGACATGGCATACAGGGAATGGCGGTAGTATCTTTAGGCACTTAAAAGGGCAGATGATAGGCTTTTATCTACTTCTGCAGTCAAGCAAATGTAATGTAAATGAGTTGTGTTTAAATGCTTATCATAAAGGAAATGTGTAATTACATTCTATATAACAGAAAAAAAAATAGACTCAAAACCCATGGTGCAGAGTCAATAAAGCCTACACGAGCTGCTAAACCCTTGCGCACATCATGGGGCAGCTCGCACATGGTAATGCACTGTTTTGTATTCTGTAAGTGGTTTCAGTAAGTGGCTCTATATGGTGTGTAGACCTGCGCATTCACAGTAAACACCATTGCATGCTAACTACAGCATAAGCAGCTGAATTGCATGATAACAAACCTATCCAAGCTGGAGGACCTATTCAACAAGCTATAAAGCAACCATGTAGACTCAGTGTTGGTTTTACCTGCAAATTCCAAAATGTATTGGAATACAGCCACAGAAAGGAGTCTACACAGAAAGAATGTTAGGCACTGCTGTTGTTTTAATTTATGTGTATGTGCAACAGGCTGAAGTCTATGCTGCTGCTGCTGCTAATAGACCATGGCCAAGAAGGAGATGTGTTTTCAGACCCCATTTAACTTATCACAATCTATGAGGTGGAAATTGTAGAGTGCTACAGGGAGGATAGAGACACACTACAGGAACTCTGCAACCACTGTCATTCTCAACTCAAAGCCAGAGCAAACAGAGGGGAACCAATACCAGTGGAAACAAAGGTATGTGTATTACTTAGAATTTTAGCAACAGGAACCTTTCAGAAACCCACAGAGGACATGCCAGGGGTGTCACAGGCATCAGCATCCAGGATCCTCCATCAAGTCCTGAATGCTATGCTCCAACATGCCAGTGACCACATATATATTTCCCTGTACACTTGAGGACAGGGCCACACATTTGCAGGAGTTCTACCCTGTAGCACACTACCCTGAAGTACTGGGTGACATAGATTGTACACATATAGAAATCAAAGCACTACCTGGGGAACAGGGAAGGGTCTACATAAATAAAAAGGGCTTCCACTTCATTAACTGCCAAGTCATACCTAACACTAAGGGAATCATCTTGAATGTATGTGCTGGCAACCCAGGCAGTTACCACAACTCACATATCTAGCACAGTTCCCAGCTGTATCAGATGTTTACCAGGGGTGATATCCCACGGGTCATTTACTGGGGGATGCAGGTTCTGCACTGGAACTGTGGCTGATGATGCCCATCAGAAATATATACACACACCAATTGAAGAATGCCATAATGAGGCACATGCTCAAACCAGAAATATTATAGAGCGTGTGTTTGGGCTGCTGAAGTCGTGGTTCTGGTGCCTAGGGGAGCCCTGTAGTACAATCCATGTACATTTACTGAAATCTTCACCATCTGTGCCATGATTCACAACATCATCCTGAAAAAACAGCTTCACCAGGATCAACAAGGGGTAGGGGCAAACATCCCGCCATCAGCCACATGCAGGAGAAGAGTCAGAGAGGGAACCGGCAGCTGCTGATATAGGCTTGCTCAATATGCCCCCGCATTGGCTAACAGACAATACATAGCACACTTACTCAACAGCTAAGGGGCTAAAAACTTCATCCTATGCACATCCATATAGTAACATTGATGCCATGCAGTGGCTGTGTACTCCTAGCATCAGACAGATTCAACCCTGAACTAAAACTGTAGCAACTGCTAGATTTATAAGGTAAGTGCTGAACCTGGAAGAGAACTAAAAATGTGTAATAATACAAATTAATGGCATAGCCTTGAATACTGTTACTTGGTATTGTAAGCAAGTAAAAAGTGGTTGATTTTTACAGCAATGGCTTCAAGATATGAAAGTAGTGACTTATGTGAATACCTGTGTCTTCTATCAAGTAATAGGCCTCAGGCATCAAAGATTCACACATTCATACCTTTCAAAAATATTGATGGTCACCAAATGTCCTCAGTTTGGCCTCATACTTTTGTACTGGCAAATCATTAAGGACAGTGCCAAAATATTGTAATTCTTTCCTTCATTTTAGTACTGAACATCCTTTAGTACAGAAAAGAAGTACAGTGAAGGGCCAGTTGGAAAGAACAACTCGTATTTGCTCCTTAAGGACAGATTTTTTTGGATAAGTGTGAACACTTAAGGATGATGTTTGTCCAGAGAGGTTAACCTGGTAAATCTCTTATTGATATTATTAAGGAAGTAACTCTGGGAAGAGGTAGTAGGTATACCCCCATACTCCACAGCAACTTAGGTGAAACACAATATACTGAAGTAAGTCAGGGTTTGTCTAATGACAAAGGTTTTTGTAACACTGTCTGTTTCAGGTTTAATAGGGAAATTTATGTTATTAAATATATTATTTTAAAATATTGGAAGTTATTTAGCCAACTACCCGGGACTTTAGATATTTTTTAAAAAAATCCTAAGTTCGTATACAGGAAGGGCATTTGTTTAAAAGATATGTTTGAACGTAGTGCATGTAGTTCTCTGCTCAACAATCAAAATAAAACTGGTACCTTTAAATGCGGCTGCTGTAAACAGTGCACTTATATCAGTAATGCTGAATTTATTTATTTGGAAAGCCTTGGTAAAGAGTTGAGGTCCCAGTCATATTCTAACTGTAATTCCGTTGGTTTAGTGTACATTTGCACTTCTAGGTATGGTGACTTCTATATAGGAAAAACTTAGAGGGCACTAAAAAAGCGCATATATGAATATCAGAAAAAAAGTAGCTGCTCGGCAGTCAAATCTCCCGTTGAAAAACAAGATATAAATAAAAGTAATGCACAGGAGAAAGCGATGGCAGAGCAATATACTCCTCATAGACTGAATGTTCATGCGGTTAATAACGTTCGCTATCAGCTGTAATACTTATCCAAATACACCATGCAGTAATGCGATATGATGCAAAAAACAGTCCATGTACACAGGCAGTTTTCACTTCACCAAAAATATAATCCAAAATCGATGTTAATACCAAATCCTTTTAATGATACGAAAACATGGCTTTTTTTTTTTGGTGATCAATTTTGGATTTTGAATTATATTTTTGGTGATCGATTTTGGATTTTGGATTATATTTTTGGTGATCGATTTTGGATTTTGGATTATATTTTTGGTGGCCATGTTTTCGTATCATTAAAAGGATTTGGTATTAACATCGATTTTGGATTTTGGATTATATTTTTGGTGAAGTGAAAACTGCCTGTGTACATGGACTGTTTTTTGCATCATATCGCATTACTGTATGGTGTATTTGGATAACTATTACAGCTGATAGTGAATGCTATTAACTGCATGAACATTCAGTCTATGAGGAGTATATTGCTCTGCCATCGCTTTCTCCTGTGCGTTACTTTTATGCATGTATGAATATGTTTATGATATAACACATAATGTAGAGACTAATGCTTTGGCTAAGCATGCAAAAAGTTGTGATAATGTTCATTTAAAGTTTTTTGTTTTAGAACAAGTGCAAAAAAATCCAAGAGAAGGAAACTGGGAGAACCTCTTGGAGTATAGAGAGCTGTTTTGGCAATTGACTTTACAAGCCAACAGATATCCAGGCTTAAATTAAGTCATTTCTATTATTCCAGTTTTAAGATTGAGAGCAGCAAAATTATAGTATGTGCATTCTTATATATTATCTAAACATATTATTTAAGTATTTTAGGACATTGGTTTTATAAAAATGTTTTATAATAATGTTTAGTTTTCATGTTATTTACGCACTTACATTTTAATGTTTTATGCTTATATTTAACATGTTGGTTTTAATAGTGCTGTATCTTTAAATAAGCCTTGATTGTTTTGTTGAAATGCTTTTTTATTGGTGGATTTTAAATGATCATTTAACTTGAGAATATATATTGCACTAGAAGTTTTATGTCTTTAGTTCTGATGAAGTTCAAGGTGTTTGAATGAAAGCCCTAAACTGTTGTGTTTTACTTGCTGTGATTTATTAAAGAATTTGGGATTACACTTCCGGACTACTTATTTCTGCTTCTGGTGTTCTGAAGGCAGTGTTTTGTGTCATTAAGGAGAGAAGTTATAAATTAATGACATGCATTTCAGTTTCATACCCCTCACACTTCATATCCCTCAGAAAAATCCTAAAAATACTGATGCAAAACCTGTTTGATTCTATCAACTGTGTCTAATTTTGGAAGAGCAAAATATTTAAAAAGTCTCCCCACTGTTCAGCCTTTGGCCCACTTTTGGTTATGGCTTGGTCCACATTTTTTGCTGTAAGAGTGTGGGAAGCATGTACACATTACAAAAAAACTGTAAGAACACAGTAGAATTAGCAAAACAGCATCACAAACACAGATATTCTAAGCACTAAGACAGCTATGCAGCCTGAGCATCAGACATAAAACTTATGTTTCCCTGAATCCAAAAGACAGAAAACAAGGATATGGCACAGTTATCATCACTTGCACAGGGTGTTTTGTGTGTGTGTGTGGGGGGGGGGGGGGGGGGCAGGAAGCCTAGGTTGACACAAAAGGTAACTGAGTGCGTGTGAGTAAGAAAAAGAAACAGGCAGACATCTGGATAAAGTAACAAATGGCCACTGAGACAGAATGAACTTTAAGCCTCACGGCTGACCCATGTAACTGTTGTTTGTGTGCCTGTATGGGCCCACCAGGTGAAATTGGTATGTGAGTATCTGCAAGAACACAGCCAAGCTTTGTGCTAGCTCTACATATTGGTAAGTTGGACAGGTGTGAGCCATGCATGGTAGAGGTGGCAGTTCATCATCATCTTACCTCACCTGAGAAAAAGCTCTGTCAGGAGTTGCACTGGCACTTCCACACCCATGGTCAGATGCACTACTAGTACCTGATTGTGACTGTCTGCTGGACAAGCTCTCCTCATGAGTACACCCAGGACCACAACCCCATGGCCTGCCATGTCTGGGTGTGGACACCTCAACCTCTGATGCAGCACTGGAAGTAGTACCACTATAGGAGCATAATTGAGCACAACCATTTTGGCTAACATCAGATGATGTGGCTGACCTACTTTCACGTGGATAACATCCCCCTCCCAGCAGATGTTCCATCACAGATACCACCCATTCCAACGTGTCATTCATCTGAGCCATTGAATCAGCGACACGGTGGAGGCAGTCAAGCATGTCAGCCTGTGCCACATCTACAACCCCATGTATTTTTCAGAGGACCTATTGGAATATGCCTGTGCCTCTATGATGGCCCTAAACATGTTATAGATTCACAGGTTCATAGGTAGGTACTAGGCTATCAGCCCAAGGGCCTACGTAAGCCTAGCCAACAAGGTTCCCTGGCTTAAGCCACCCAAGAAAGTTATTTTCCTGTGCCACTGTTGAGCAGAGACAAAGAAGTGATCCCCGGGATGTATTTCCTATTTCCCATCCACTCATCAAGATTTTTCTTGAAGAGTGCTAATGAATAACTTTGCTTGACATAGATGGGTAGCCTGTTCCAGAGTATGGGAAGTCTCTAGGACAGGAATCTATCCCTCCAGCATGTCCTGTTTATTGTAGTGACAAGGTTTAGGTCCCTAGAGTGTGTAACTCAGAGGGATTGAGATTTCTTTAGGTGTAGCATGTCCAACAGCTCTGGGTTTGACATAGCTTTATATGTTAGGCAGAGATCACCTCGGAGTAGGCGATATGCTATGGATTAAAGCTGGAGTTCTTTGAGATGGTCAGTGTAGGGCATTTGCTTGAGGCCAGTAATCTTCTTTGTGAGGTACTTCTGTGGCTTTTCCAGCTGCTGTAGATGTCTTGTGAGGTACATTCCAAAAGGGGCATTGTACTCTATAATGGGTCTAATGAGTGTCGAGTAGAGAGGAACAATAACCTCTTTTTTCCTGGACGAGAACCCTTTTATGATGAGGTGTGCCATGTAGAAGGACTTCCTGACTACTGTGGCGATGTGACTATCAAAGGAGAGACTACTGTCCACCTGGGTCCCAAGGTCTCTTATCACGCATTCGGTGTTAAGTAGATTGCTGCCTATGTAGTAGTTCATGGGTACAGAGTTTTTACCAAAGGGGATGACACTGCACTTTTTGGCACTGAGCTTGAGGCCATGGCTCTGACACCAGGCATCTGTCTCAATGAGGCCCTTTTGTAGGATGTCCACATCATCTGGGGACTTGACTATGGCTCCTAGTTTGCAGTCATCTGTGAACTTTGTTAGCAAGAGGCCTTCTGTGTTAGCCTGTACTTCAGAGAAGTAGATACCAAACAGGAGGGTCCCAGGACGGAACCCTGTGGTACTCCGCTTGTCACTGCTTTGAGGTCAGATTTGGAGTCTGCAATTTTTACAGTGTGGGTTCTGTCAGTGAGCCAGTTGGCAACCCATCTTGTGATGTAGGGATTTAGCTATAATTCCAGAATGGGGGATGGTGTCGAAAGCCTTGCCGAGGTCAAGATAGGCTGCGTGAACCACCTTACCCACATCTATGGCTTTGGTGACTGCCTCAAAGAAGTTGATCAGGTTCAAGAGGCATGGTCTGCCTTTCACAAACCCAAACTGGATGGGATCCAGAGTTTGGAGGTTACCAATGTCTTTGTTTATGAGTTCCATAATGATACATTCCATGGCCTTGCAGACCAGGTTCATCAGGCTAATAGGTCGATAGTTCCCAGGATCAGTGGTGGCTCCCCCTTTATGGAGTGGGATAACTGTTGCTGTGCACCATTCAGTGGGCACAAAGTCTGATGCAAGGCTATTATTGAACATGGTGCTTAAGTGGGGAGCCAGTTCATTCTGAAGTTCATGTAAAACGCAGCCTGGGATGTTGTCCGGTCCCATGGATGCTGTGTTTTTGGATTTAGAGAGTGCAGCTTTTACCTGCGTAGTTGTGATTACAGGGACTCTGCATTCTTCCTGTATAGATATGGGCCCTTTAGGGGGTGGGGGGTAAAGTTAGCACTGAACCTATCTGCCAGGATGTTGGCAATATCAGTTGAACATACCCTATGAACATGAACTATGGTTCTGTAATTTCCATGCCATTGTGCTGTGTTGAGTGGCATGGGAATACACACCTGGATCAGGTGGAGGATGGATGGCAGGCCTTCTCCGAGCACACCCTAACAACCCTCCTGCATGGCACCTCACACACACTTTGGCTATGGCCAGAGTCAACAGGCACTGAAACTGCAGTAATCATACTACCCTGGTCAAGCATCTCACCCTCCACATGTCCCATATTTGAGGGCTCACTGGAATGGGTTGACATAGGCCTACTGGCTGTGTCCATTAAAATTACAGGGGATGGCTGAATGTCAACCTCAGTGTCAGATTCAAACTCTGCACCCCTGACTGTGCCTCTGTTTACCCATCATCATCATCAAAGTCTGCCAATACTCTGACATCAAGTGGTAAGAGTCCCACACTTCCACTGTCAGGATCACCTGTGATAATAAGCAACAAACACAGCAAAGAAATTTAAACCTACACTACTACAATTCAATGTAGGCTAACAAACTAACACACTGGTGCCACTATCACAGATGGTAGAGCAATACACACACACACACACACACACACACACACACACACACACACACACACACACACACACACACACACACACACACACATTGTCTTGACACCCACCTCACACATACAGCCAAATAAATGCTTATTTCTGTCAAATGCTCATCAGTACTGAAATAAAAATGTTTGACTTACCATATGCAGATGACTCCCAAGTTCCTAGGGATAATGGTCCTGGAAGAAGTTAAGCAAAAGGTAAGATCAGCATCATCACAATTGACAGTAACATGGGGGTTAAAACATTTGGCCCTTTATATGTCCATCAACGATGCTTTTAACTTAAACATGGATGACATGTCCACCCCAAGCCCACGTGTAATCAACCAGAATGTGTTGTTAACTGTATCAATCTACAACTAGTCCCCCTCCAAAAAAAAGTTTATGTTAAACAAAACTTAAGTATTGCTGTCAATATTTTACCATGCAAGAAATATTTAACAATTAAGATAGGTAAGCTTACCTGGAAGCTCATCCTGAGACATACTTGTCCTCCCTTAAACAGCAGCACTAACATCAATCCCATGCTGTTGTGCACTTTACACTGAGCTCTTGGGATCCCTGACAGTGGACAGGAACTCTTCATTTGGTGTCAGTGGTGGCTCTGTAGTAGCCTCCCCCCCCAGTATCCCTCTGTCCATGGACCACTGCAGCTGCTCTCCTCTGGGCCAGTGAAATCATGTCAGTGGCCTTATGATGCACCTGATCATATGTCTTGCTGTGGCCACCAATGGTGTTTACATCAGCCACTATCTGCTGCCAATTTTCCATTCTGCCAGACATATCGCCACATCCTCTCTCAAGCAGAAAGGCACCATGTCGCCTAAATGGTTACACGATTACTTCATTCTCAGGTTTACTGAAGGGAGGGTTGCAGGGATTGGAATGCCTGGGTGGTTCTGCTTAGATATAACACATAAAAGAAGTTTTTCAATATTACCCACCGGAGAAACAAAACAACAGTGAAGATTTTCAAGTATAAAAAGGATTTATGAGGTTGTAACATATTAGTCACACAGAAAGCAAACTTAGCTACAAAACAAGGAAACTAATAATAGCAAACCAAACCTCTGTACAAACAATTTTGTTTGTGCCAACATAGAAATGGAGTTTGACTCCCCCACCCCAAAACAACAGGCAAATGACACATTTTGCTAACAAACAAAAAGGAATAAAACATTGGTGAACTGCTAAAAGTGCTATCAAATAAACTGTCCCAAAAAACGAGTGTACACATTTACCACAGAACATTCAATTGTATGCAATTGTCAGTCACCTTTACTTGTGGCCAGCACTCCCCAAGAGGTGTCTATGGGCCATTCTAAAAGGCTAACACCCCTGTGTCATTGACAATATAGAACATTTACATTTCACTGAAATAACAATAGAAGGGTGTAAAGAGAAAAACAGTTCAAAACATTAGCACTTGTGATGAAAATTAATAAGGCTGTGCAACTAAGAAAGTAAAATGCCCTGACAAAAATGCCTATGCCACCAGTAAATGTCTTAGAAGTGCAAACAGATAAAAGTAGCATTTGCTAATGCAAATATGTATATAAAAATATTTTTCTTAGTGATATGTGAGCATATCCAGCATATAACTGAAAAATGCAATCATACCTTATTAAGATCAGTAGTCTTCTGTGAAGATAAATCCAAAGTAATAGCAATCTTCTTCTGTGCTATCCACATAAACAGGTTTTCTCACCTTCAGGTTTCCTAGCTACAAGGTTCTCTTTTTATAGTGTAGATTCATGGCTGTGAACATGGTGAAGATGCAAATGAGGTGCAAATTCATTAGAACTGCAGAATCAAACTCTTGGCTGCTTGTATCATATGTAAACATAGTGCAGGCACTCCCTCAGTGTTTGCTGCTAATGGATTGCAACTGTGAATGATTACTGGTAGGGAGAAGGAAAACACAATAGCAATTCAGACTACCTTACCTCCAGTGGGTGTGTCAGCCAGATTAAACTTAACAAAGCGTAGAAGTAATTATATTGAGGTTTTAAATATAAGTAAGCAGCATACATTTCATAGTTTCTATTCAGTAACATCCAACCTCCCCTGCATTTGTTGACAACTGTATATTATTGCCATTTGATATCCTCACACATTTTTAAGGACAATGATACAAAATGTGTTAAGGACTGCATGCCTCTGATTACTGGTCAGACAAGAGAAGAATGCACAATAAACACAGAAAAATAAGACAGAGCTGCAGTTCTACATGCAATAGTCATAAATGGTTACATGATCAGTCAGTGCACTACATCTGAAATTAATACATGTACAAACTACTCAGAAGTGTACAATTGTCATATGTTTTGTTATTACTGTGGATGATGTTGCAGTTGCATGTATGCACAATGATTTTCATTCTCTGCTGTAAAGTTGTTTCTGTGGCAAAGAGGAATAAGACACACTTACTGACTACTGAAGGTTCATTAGAGTGAGAGCTCAAATCCACATCTGCGTAAAACAATTTCATGTGTACCAACATACATTTTGTAGTGTTGTTTATTTAATAGATTTCTTTTCTTCCTTTCTCCTAATTTTCCTTTTTTCTTTTTTTATGTAAGTATTTGCATGGTGTGCAGCTTAGCGTGAACAGGGGAAATGGAGAAACACAATAAATGTCATGTGAAGTACTTGTTGGATGAGCAGTACATCAGCTACAACTGTGAATCACTTGTGTGTTTGTAGCACATCTGCTAAACATGTTGATCCAATCAGAATATACTCTCTGTACATCATTTAAATCCCACCGTTGTCCTGTTAAGGACAAAACTTAATAAACACTGATCACAAGGCTAAAACAAGTTTAGCTTTGCTTATTTCATTTGTACAATGCTTAGCAGTCTGCAAACCTGGACCATTGGCCCTCACAGGAAGCATACAGAACACCTCCAGACAGATATAGAAATTCTAAATGTCAAAAAGGATACATTGCTGCATTTTTTGCTTTCCATAGCGACGTTGCACAGCAGTTATCAACATTCCCCAACACTTGCAGGTCTAGCACACCTGCAGAGAGGAAGCAGACAGTCAACAATTTCAGAACAGATACAGTCTATTAATTCTGTTGGGTACCACGCAAATGCAGTAAATGGAGTTGTGTGATGGTTAACACACTGAAGTTAATAATGAATATGGAAATGTCCAACTGTTATTTAACTATTCCTGTGGCAGTAGGTGTAAGTGTAAGGCTGTAATACAGATGGTCCTGGGTTCTAATGCAAGAAGTGCAGCATATTTTTACTGTTGTGATAGTCCAGTTTATAGTAATGAACAGAAAAATATACAAGTGTTCTTTCAATATTCCTGTGGCAACAGTGTAGGGCTGCCATACACATGGTCCTGGGTTCTAGTACAGGAAATACCAGACATTTTACTGTTGTTCCATTTCACATTATATTAAATTTCACTTATAAGAATTTATACATAATAAATAACAAAAACTATGTATAGCAGTGCAGCTCATATTAATTATATGCATGAGGAATAAGACACCCTTACTGTGTTTTAGAGGTTCAGCTGTATGACTGAGGTTATAGTGTCATTTTACTGTTGTTCCATTTCACATTATATTAAATTTCACTTATAAGAATTTATACATAATAAATAACAAAAACTATGTATAGCAGTGCAGCTCATATTAATTATATGTATGAGGGATAAGACACCCTTACTGTGTTTTAAAGGTTCAGCTGTATGACTGAGGGTATAGTGTCTACTATGTTTCTGTAGTATAATTCTGCTATCTGGATTTGGATGACCTTCACACTTCAATAAGACACATCCACAAATGAATGTATAAAAAAAGGGCCTTGGCAGGTCACACATATACATGGTTAACACCTCAGTCTGTTATGTATATTCATAAATAATTCATGACTATAGCTGAAAAGCACTTCTTCTGTGGCAAAGAGAGAAAATCGCTGCTGTGGAAGAAATAGTTTGTCTCTTATACATAGGTTTGAATCCCATGTTGTAAAAATCAATTTTATCAGTATATAAAGCCAAACCAAACATGTGCCAGATGATTAAATTTATGCCCCCAGTGCATGTCTGCAAAGTTAAATCACCTAACAGTTACAGCCGCACACAGCCCTCAAACTAATGTCAAGTGTCAGATTAAACTTCCAATTTCCAAAACTGCTTTCCTCTCTGTTTGGCACTGTTGCTTGCCTCTTAACATCACTCAAATGTGGTCGGCATCATTGCTCGGGTTTGTGCACTACTGGTAAACATGATAACATGCATTGGGGCGGGAAATCATATTTGCTATTGCAGTGTTTTCAGGTTAGACATGCCTGGTGTTAGAGGGGGAAGGTGCCCAATTTAGGGCAGAGAGGTGGGGTGTTCAGGAGTCCAGAATCTTTATTGGACTCCTGGTAAAGTGCCACAGCCAAAGGCTTTTGCAGGGGGATTACACCTGCTTCCAGTACAAGTCTGAGGCTTGGAATAGTCTGACCAGGGCTGTGTCCAGTGTGATTGGCATCCCACACACAGGAGAACCGTGTAGGCACCACTTTAATGACCTAAAAAGGCACAAGAGGGATACACTCAGCCAGTGGCTGGATGAGTTCCAAACTATCAATATCCCACAGTTGTGTAGGTATGCTAATAAAGAGAATTTATAATACATAGAAAGCTAAATCTATGCAAGACTGGTATTCATAATGTTCTTCTGTTCTCTGTTTTCTTTTGACAGCTAATTCTGAAATCAGCGTGAATAGGCAGGTCCATAATGAGCATCTAGAGAGACTGAGAGAAGCAAGTGGTATGTATGCAAATCAAGATAAGTATTATTGTAGCTTTTAAATTAAAAAAAAGCTTTTCTTCCATACAGTTGTAGCAATGTAAGCATGCATATCCTAAATGTAAAAGCAAGTATGCATACATCAGTCTGTAGCACAAACCAACTTTAGGAGTCAACTGTACGACTGTAGTCAGACATTGTGGGTCCAAATATCACAAGTAACAAGTATAAAATACTGCAATCCTTTAATAATATTACATAAATTTAATTCTACACAGGTAGCATACAAGCCCTGCTGTTAACTTTAATCTGTATAATTGGACCAAACATATGTGCAATATTGCAAGGATTACTTTGAGCAATCTGTACCCGCGGTAGTGGTGCTGTGATAGCATTGTCGCCTTACAGCAAGACGTTGTCCCATTCCATTCTCAGCTAGAGCATCTTCTGTGTGGAGGCATACGTGAATGGGCGTGCCTTCGTTGAAGGTTGTGCATCAGGGCTGGTAACTTAGCACGTAAAAATCCACTACCAAACATTAGCGGACCGGAGTTCTGCTGTGGCGACCCCTAAATGGGATAAGCCAAAAGACACAACAACAACTTTGAGCAATCTGTAATTACAGTTTGTAGTTAGAAAGCATATTTAAATGTAAAACTTCAGATAAAATAGTTGTATTATTGTGATACTGCACTGTATGTCACATATGATGGTACCAATTTTAGCTGTTTTTTTTTTCTTCTCGCCCCAACCCTAATCTCTTTTTTTTTCTATTATGTGCCATCAAAATGTTTCCATGTCATTCATCTGTAACAAATCACTTAATGCTTCACAGCACAGGGAGGTAGGCCAACCCCAGTGGCTCAGCCTGTCCCACTCCCCCAGTTCAGGTATCGGTGGCCAGCATATCTGGGACCCAACTTGGCAGTACTGCCTCTGCTGCCCCTGCACTACCTGTGTCCTCAGGTAGCACTACCCCAGCAGCTGGTGCTGGGGTAGAGGTGGGTATTTTATCACCCACCAGGAGATGCCAGGGTTGGTGGGTAGGGTCATGCACAGCACCATTAGTGCATGCCTTGGCCAGATGGAGAGGCTGCTCTCCTATCATGGTCCATAGGAGAAGTAGATGTCAAGCACTCCAGCAGCCAGAGTGAGTAGATGGTGATGACAGTCCTGTGGATGAGGACTAGATTCTCACTGTCCCCATGTTAAACGGGTATGAACTTGTGTTGTCCCCTCACTCACACAAATCATGGTGTCCCCCAACCTTTTGTGTCACTCACCGTCTATGTATCTTGTCTTGTTTCTTTTTTTTCATCCTCTTTCTCACCTACCCAACTTACCTGACCCAGAAATACCAACATCCCTTACTCAACATTCCTCTCTTACTGAAGTTAAAAAGGGCACCTGTCCCACAAATCATATTGTCTAATACATAGCTCTCCACTTTGTACATGTCTTTTTGACACACTTGATTCTATCCAATTAGCCATACAACATGATTGCATCATTGTCACCCCTCTTTGTGGCGGGGACAATCCAAATGCAGCTAATATTCTGTACATAGTTCCATTTTACACTGTTGAAGAAATGGATAGCTATGGTTCTTTCCTCCCTCCCTCCTGCACATTATTATATTGTTTTCCCTTTGTTCTTCCCCCTGCTTGCCCCCATTTCACAACTTTCCTATCTACTCCATTTTAACACCTATAAACTGGTCGAAAAATAGAATCACAAACACACATAAGTAGCCAAAAAAGCAATAGAACCCATCACTTTTTGGCCTCTATGTTTGCATGGAGTTTGGCATCGTACACCAATGCCGAGCAATGGTGAACAGCTATTCAGTAGTGTGGTTACCTCTACACAATACCACTTAAACACTCTCCACTAAGATAACACACATTAACACGCAGTGAATGTGGTATAAATAATTATTTCATTGCATTATCACTACTGGTGGTGCTGCGGTAGCATTGTCGCCTCGCAGTAAGACGTTGTCCCGTTTGATTCTCAGCTAGAGTGTCTTCTGTGTGGAGACATGCGTGAATGGGCATACTTTCGTTGAAGGTTGTGCATCAGGGCTGGCAACTCGGCATGTAAAAATCTACTGCCAATCATTAGCAGACTGGAGTTCCGCTGTGAAGACCCCTAACCAGGAAAAGCTGAAAGACACAACAACATGCACCTGTATTTGAACCCTAAATCATCTGGGCTCCAATAGAAATTTACAAAAGCATTTTCACCTGCTGCCACAGAGTCAGCTAAGCATCAGGTGTGTTTCATACATTCAATACTGAAAACTCACATCATTTTAGCAATGAGGCTCCCATTTGCTTTGTACTTAACTACATGCAAATAGGGAAAGCAGTAGAAATGTGTATCACGTATGCGCAAACACTTTGTCATCGATAGCACAAACCTGCTACTTGGCAGTGAGCTATACAAAGTGGACAACAGCATGTATTACTTTTGTTTACTGTCAGTCTAGCCTTCATGCCATGAAACTACATGTGCAAACACAAACAAAATGAAGGCATTATTTAAAAAAAACACATTTACAATGCAGCCATCTCTTACCTCCTCCCATGCAATGCAACCTTGGTCTCTCAATACCTGTTCATAAATATATCAACCACACTACAGAAATAAATAACAAATGTGTTGTTTAATATACCATGCACATCTTTATAATGATAATGCACATTCAGATTTTCCAGTACTTGTAGTAATGTGGACACCTGCTTGCATATAGTTTGTAAAGCTGTCTCTTAAAGTATATCTGCACATTTGAAACACAACTACCAAATACTACACCTTGCACACTCAATCTAATAACATGCAGAACTTTAATATCTGGAAAGTTGGACATGACTAGCTATCCATTTCATGCAGGCCTCCCAACATCTTTACCCCAACATCCATTGCTGATGTCATCCACTATAAGTTGTCCTGCCGCCTTGTAAAACTCAGACCTGTGCCATGGTGCTTGGGTACAATACTGAGTTCTCTAGTCTGTTTACTTAGGTAGGGGGTTTGTTCTCACTGTAGTCAACTGGGAGATGTGTGTGTGTGTGTGTGTGTGTGTGTGTGTGTGTGTGCGTGTGTGTGTGTGTGTGTGTTTGTGCACTTGCTTGATATTAGAGTGAGCATTTTACACCAGCATGTGGGACATTGCTGTTAACATCTTCTCTTCACCAGACACTGCTGATGTCATCACCTATAAAGTGTTGTCTGACACTGTCTAAGTCAGACATGTGCTGTGGCACTTGCATTAAATACAGAGTGCTCTAGTCAGCTGGGGTTCTATTCTGACTGTATTCAACTGGGGTGTGTGCTTGTGCACTTGCTTGACATTAGAGAGAGCATTTTACACCAGCATGTGGGACACTGCTATTAACATCTTCCTCTCACCAGACTCTCCTGGTGTGATCAGCTATAGCTGATTTGCAGATGTGCAGTATTTCCATCATGGCAGGGTCAGAGACTTGCCTGTAGGCCAGGCACAAGTCACCTCATCCTATACAATACAGATTATAGTGACAGGGCTTTCAGTCCATCCACATACATCATAGCATGGTTTGTAGGCCCTGTATTTTCTTGGTCAGAAACCTCTGTGGTCTCTCTAGCTACTACAGGTGTCTGGTGAGGTACATTCTAAAGGGAGCATTGTACTCTATTCTGATGAGGGTCAAGTACAGTGCTGCTATAACATCCTCAGATCTGGATATGATGGCCTAACGTATGAGGTGCATGATGTACCCCTTCCATACTACTGTGAAAACTTGGTGGTCAAAGTTCAGATTGCTATCTACCTGTGTACCCAGGTCTTTGCACCACTGGGTTTGAGCATAGGGGGTGTTGTCCTTGTAATTAGCAGGGTATTCCACTGTGAAGAAGGTAAAATTAATGGCAAATTTTTGCATTTATTTGTAGACCATGACGCTTTGGCACCAATCAATTGTCAGTGTCAGGCCCTCCTGTAATATGTTAACATCACTGGTAGACTCAATGATTGCACCCAATATGCAATAATCAGCAAACCTGGTAAGACAGAGGCAGTATACTTTAGCCTAGGCTTCCAAGAAATACATTTCAAATAGCAAAGGGCCAGCACAGATCCTTGTGGTACTAAACTGGTGACAGCTCTATTGGTAGAGGTTGAGTCACCAACTTTCACAGATTGTGTTTTGTCAATGAGCCAATTGGCTAACCATTCAGTGACGTAAGGGTTAATCCTCAGCTGGGAGAGATTCTCAATGATACCTGAGTGGGGGGTTGTATCAAAACCCTAGGTCAGATCAAGATAGGCAGTATGCGTTGTCTTACCTTCATCCAGGTCTATCACACAGAATCAATGTGCTGTGACAATATCACAAATTGCCTATAGCATGATTCAGAATATACACCTACCTGACATGGTTGGATCCACACTTCAACACACCCTTCAGGTGGAATATGTTCCAGCTGAAGGGTGTATATCAGCATGCAGTCATCTGAGTGGGGTGGGGCAGCATGCATGTATAGACACATCCTGACTCTCCTCATCTGTGAGATAGACGAACATGTAATCATGGACCTTTTCTAAATGAACACTGGTAATATGCTGGCTATAAGTAAATGACATGTGTGAGTTGTTAATGTTACATCCATGCTTGTTACATCTGTTAGATGTCCTCAAGAAGGTCACTGAGGGCATGCATGATGATAAAGCTATCATCCTGTGGAACTTGACCAGATCAAGGCATTTGACACAAATCCACACTGGGGTATTAACTCAACACTGTCACAAGTGGCCATAAATACCTATATCATCAAGTGGGTAGATCACTGGATCACATTCATGGCATCTAAATATGTTGAAATGTGTGAAGTGACCTACATCTCCAGTCCAGTGATCAGGACTGTACATCATGGCTGTCTGCTAGGCCCTTTTCTGTCCATTATTTAAGTCACAGATGTCAAGAATGATATACACATCTTGTATCCAAACAGCTGTCTAGAGGACTGCAAATTGTGGGCAATCATTGACTCCAGCTGTGATATTAGTATAATACAGACAGTATCAACACACACACAAGATTGCTGCCACAGCCATGACAACAAATGAGATGAAACAAAAACATGGAGGGATTTGTTACGTTATAAAAACAAATGCACAACCCAATGATAATGCAGACATCACACCCTTAAGAGCAGATCAAGTGGTATGTGACCTGTGTCCTGGGGTAGATGTTATATGGAACACCCACCAACATGTGCTCACAGTTGTGACTACTCCCTTGTATGTAACACAACTCCTAAGTATGTGCAGGACATCCACATCAAAGACCATAATACCTCCATAGTTCACAGCCTTCATCACACCAATACCTGAGTACAATGCACCCTTCTTCATGAAACTCCCTACACATTTTCCAGTGATGTGTAACTGAAGTGCACCACCTTTGCCACAGTGAGCTCCCACACATTATTGGCCATACCTAGGTATTATTTTTGTTGCATAAACATCACTGTTGGATGGTGTGGAACCCCCATCAAGCTGTTATACCAGATGCATATGTGATACCTGTTATGGTGATGCACACAGGACATATATAGCTGTTTGACAACATTGATGGCATGGGTTACATTTGTGACAGTGTGGATTGTGCCATATATATGTTATGCACACCAGTCAACTAGCTTGGATTTATCATAATGTCATATATGTACAGGTATATTAGTGTCCCTCCTAACACCTCCAGCAGATGTTACAGGGTCAGAATGGCGTGCTTGATTACCCTCATAGATTGCTGACATGTCATAATAGTTGTAGAAGTGTGTTTGTGCAGAACCATCTTATAATCACCCATAATCACATATGTTATGCCAGAGACATGGGATTACTGGTGATGTTATTCTGATAGCGTCCATGATTGTGCATGCTTCTGTTTACTGTTGTCCATAAGCCTGTAACTGTGTTCCACTTGGTGGAGACCTCTGCTAACACTACAGTCATATTCAGGCAAATTAGCTTTCACAGCTTCACAATATGCACCTAGCCCTAATTGTATATAACATCCCTGATAGATGTCCTCTCTATTGTTCATGTCAGGATGCTTATATCACAAAGACATCCTTCTCCATTATGTCACCTTGTATGGCAGTCACATAATATACATTTGCACTGTGCAGTCTGTACTGTACCATGTCGATATGAGATTAGTGTTTCTGCTACAACTGTCTTCCGCTTACATGCCCTCATCTGCTGTAAATTACAATGTTTCACCTGTCCTCTTTGCCTGTGTTCATTCATATAATTCATCTGTGTGCCCCTATTCAATCCAGCATACTTCCCCTGACTGTTTATTTTACGTGGCAGTCCATGTACTTTTACGGATCATTTACACAACTTTTGTACAGAATGCCTGAAATGGGATTCCACAATACTGTGCACTGCATACATTGTCCTGTAATGCATTTGGACCATATACTTTGCTATATTATTAAGCCTAGTAAACATTATGGCATTTCACACAATCCCACAGACCTAGTTTGCCCATATGTAAACAGCTCTACATGTCTGCTGCTCTCTGTGTTGCTATACACAGTTTCCTGGCCAGCAATACTTTGCTAGCCACAAAACCATGCTTGTTTACATTTAAATGTAGTGTGTGGCATTAATACATAATTAGCACTGCTGTTCACAACACAAACACAGACTCTGTGTAGGCTTCTCACGAAGCGTACATGGAGTTTATTGAATCCCCAACAATAACTAAAAAAAACAACTAGAATATTAAATACATTATTATAGGTAAATATTATAAAAAGATGAATATTATTAAATATAATTACTAACAAAAGAAACATATAGATCTGCTAAAGATCAAAGGGGATCCAATGCCTGTCAGCCTGGGATGACATGCTCGACAAGCCACGATGCTTTGCTAGGGACGGCTTGCACCTGTCACCCCTGGGCTTTCGGATATTGGCAAAGGCTCTTGCCACCCCCATAATGCCTTTTTTAGGCAAGGCTCAAAAGACAAACCCACCTCCATAGGTATCACAAGGGATAAGAAGCTAAGAGTAATGCTACTCAATGCCAGAAGTCTAAACCTCAAGATGCACGCACTCGAAACTCTCCTTAGCATGGAGAACATCGATATCTGTGCAGTAACAGAAACCTGGTTCAAGGCTCCCGAGAGCACCCCAGTACTACCAGGTTATACCTCATACCATGCTTTTCGGCCCCAAAACTTGGACCGAACCACAAAAGGAGGGGGAGTATCAATATTAGTCAAAGATACCCACACCTCCAGGTTGGTGGCACAGCACGAAGCATCAGAGACTATCCATGTGCAACTAACAGTGGGTAAAACTGCCTTCCAGTTTATAGGCTGCTACAGACCATCCTCCCAAACCCAGGAACCCCACTCGGCCTTCCTGAGAACACTGGAAAATATGAAGGTCTCTCTAAACACCATTATATAGGGCAACTTCAACTACCCAAACAGACTGGGAGCATTACTCTAGCTCCAACACCCTAGCCCAAAGGTTCCTAGAATTTATAAACTCAAATGCAATGGAACAACTTGTTGCCACTCCCACAAGAGGGGAAAACATACTGGACCTGATCATCACCAACATGGGGACTCTATGCTCCAGACCAGAAGTGTATCCCTAACTGGTAAGATCAGACCATAAACTAATCTCACTGGATATTCACATCCCAACCCCACCCCCTGCCCAGAAAACCACAGTGAAAAACTTCTCTAAAGCAAATTTCACACTCCTCAAAACCGAGGTGGAATCCTTCAAAGCCCCCGGGCCTGTGGAAAATACGGCCCAGACCGCAGAATCCTTTATAAACGCATTCTATGAACACCTTCAGGAATGCATGGATCATGCAATCCCAAATAAAACCAAGACCCAATCCTCCAAAGGCAGACGTCCTGTCTGGTGGACCCCAGCCATAAACAAACTATACAATAGAAGGAGGAAGCTACTACATGACAGAGCAAAATCCCAAAAAGGGAAGGTATCTCTGATCAGTATTAGCAAAAAACTATGGGCACTCATAAAATCGTCTAAGGCCAGCTTAGAGAGAAAAATTGCACAGGACACTAAGGATAATCACAAGGATTTCTTTAGTTATGTCAGGAACCTGGGTGGGAATTCCCAGATATGCTCAGAATTAGTCCAAAATGACAAAAAAATACACCAAACCCACAGACATTGCCAACATCCTAGCTGACAGGTTCAGCGCAAATTTCTCCCCCCCCCCCCTCCCCACCAAAAGCCAACCTGAAAAGCCAAATGGTGCAGTGGTTAAGGTGTATGCCTTTCAATCATAAGGTGCAAGGTTTGATTCTCACCACTGGCAGGAGCTTTATACATGTCAAGCAGAGTGCCTCTTTGGACCTCTTCAAGAGGAACCTTGACGATTGGATGGGAGAAAGGAAATTCACCCCAGGGATCACGTCAGTCGCCCTGCTAGACAGGGGTCCAGGAAAGTAAATAATGTGGGAAGAAATAGCCAGGGAATTGTTATGGCTAGGCTTGTATAGGCCCTAGGGCTGATAGCCTAGTTCAGTGCAAATTTCTCCCCCCCCCCCCTCCCCACCAAAAGCCAACCTGAAAAGCCAAATGGTGCAGTGGTTAAGGTGTATGCCTTTCAATCATAAGGTGCAAGGTTTGATTCTCACCACTGGCAGGAGCTTTATACATGTCAAGCAGAGTGCCTCTTTGGACCTCTTCAAGAGGAACCTTGACGATTGGATGGGAGAAAGGAAATTCACCCCAGGGATCACGTCAGTCGCCCTGCTAGACAGGGGTCCAGGAAAGTAAATAATGTGGGAAGAAATAGCCAGGGAATTGTTATGGCTAGGCTTGTATAGGCCCTAGGGCTGATAGCCTAGTACCAACCTATGAACCTATGAACCTATAAAAGGGCAAATATCTATCCCAGCAGTGTGCTGCCCCCCAAACATCTCAGATGCTCAAGTAAGAGCCGCCCTCTCCAAAGCAAAAAACACAGCATCAATGGGACCAGACGGTGTCCTGGGCTGCGTCCTACATGAACTCCAAGAAGAGCTAAACCCAAACATAAAACTACTGTTCAATCTCAGCCTTACTACAGGATATGTACCCAAAGAGTGGCGTACAGCAACAGCGGTCCCTCTCCACAAAGGTGGTGCCTCAACAGATCCTGGAAACTATCGCCCCATAAGCCTGACTAGCTTGGTCTGCAAAGCTATGGAAAGGATCATCATGGACCTCATAAATAAAGATATTGGGGACCTACAGACACTGGATCCTACCCAGTTCGGCTTTGTTAAGGGCAGATCCTGCCTCTTAAACCTGGTAAATTTCTTTGAAACAGTCACCAAGGCCATTGACGAGGGGAAGGTGGTCCACACAGCCCACCTGGACCTCGCAAAAGCCTTCGATACAATACCTCACTTGAGCATTATAGATAAGCTCACCAGCTTAAATATAAACCCCTATTTCACTAGATGGGTTGCAAACTTGCTCAAGGACAGAACCCACATGGTTAGAATTGCTGGAGCCATGTCAGACTCCAAACCAGTTACAAGTGGCATCCCACAAGGCTCAGTCCTGGGACCTCTCTTGTCCGGTATATATTTCTCGGAGGTACAGGCCAACACGGAAGGACTGTGGCTGACCAAGTTCGCAGATGACTGCAAACTGGGCGCCATAATCGACTCTCCAGCTGACACAAGCATCCTCCAAAAGGGGCTCATAGAAACAGACAACTGGTGCCAGAGCCATGGCCTCAAGCTAAATGCCAAAAAGTGTATAGTCATCCCCTTTGGCAAAAACAAAGTGCCCACAAATTACTACATAGGTGGTAATCCATTAAGTACGGAAGATGTAATTAGGGACCTGGGGACCCAAGTTGATAGCAATCTCTCATTTGACAACCACGTGGCCAAAGTGGTTAGAAAAACATTTTATATAGCCCACCTAATCATGAAGGGATTCACATCTAGATCAGGGGAGGTCATCGTGCCTCTTTACTCATCCCTCATCAGGCCCATAATTGAGTACAATGCCCCTTTTGGGATGTACCTCACCAGACACCTGCAGCAACTGGAAAGACCCCAAAAGTACCTCACCAAGAGGATCAAAGGGCTCAAACAGATGCCATATGCTGCCCAGTTAAAGAAACTCCAGCTCTACTCAGTGGCATACCACCTGCTCAGAGGTGATCTGTGCCTGACGTATAAAGCCATGTCCAACCCGGAATTAATGGACATGCTGCACCTCAGAAAATCCAAATCCCATTGATCTACGCGCTCGAGAGACTTGAACCTCAGCACTGAAATAAATAGGACATGCTGGAGGGACAGATTCATAACCCAGAGGCTCCCTTCACTCTGGAATAAAATCCCAGTCCAGGTTAGGCAGAGTCCCTCATTGACTCTCTTCAAGAGGAATCTTGATGAGTGGATTGCAGATCGTAGGTTTACCCGGGTATCACTTCTGTGTCACTGTTAGACAGAGGCACAGTATACTGACCTCGAAAAAGGGCATAGCAAAATTAATTTAAAATGGGTGGCGAAAGCCAAACACACTCTAGCTAGGCTTATAAATGCCCTAGGGCAGATAGCCTAGTATTAACCTATGAACCTATGAACAGAATACAAAGAAAGCTAGTTTACAAAATCAGAGATGCTGTTATCATAATGTTGATTTATGCAGTCAATATTTCATTAAAACATTTTAATGCAACTATTTAAAGAGTATTTCCTCTACCTCCCAAGCCCAGCCATACAAGACAAATGTATATGGTAGAAATAATAGTAGTCATATTTCAACTAGCTATTTCAGACATAATGTAGTCTCACTTAAATGACTCAAATGGTGATATGTAGTTTATCATTACTATGATGAATAATATGTTATGTTTTTCTGTAACCTATCACAAACAATGAATATGTTTCTGGAGCAGGCTACCAAGCCTAAAAGTTATATAAAATTCATGCAGTATTAGGTCTGCATTTAGTGCTTTATTTTTCTTCGGTTTCATGTCAGCTAGTTTTACTTGATTTAAAGCCATTTCAGCTGAAGGAGTACGTTGCCTCTTTAACTTTTCCTTCTGGCTGTTGGTCTTTTTGCCAGTCACTCACTCTGATTGCTTACATCTGTGTCCCCTTCCCTTAGCTACATGAGACATATGGTGCTATGAGGATATGCCCGGTATTTAAGAAGGACACAGCATCCAGACAGCATTTATTATATTTTATATTATCTGCTTCTTACAATACAATGATCGGAGTAAAGGCAGCCTCCAAGAGTTTTGCTTTAATGCGCATATGCTAACTCACCAGTTATTATGTTTACTTAAAGCATTTTCTGCCTGATAGTATATACTTTGTTTCACAGCTTCTCTGGAGTCGCTTACATTTAGTAGTTCTTTCTTTAGGATGACAGTTTGTTGTTCCAAAGTTCAGGAACTGCATATGTGCAAAAGACTGACTTGCAGTGCTCTCTAGTCCATGCCTGCCTGCCGCACTTTTCTATCACCTCCATATCTACTTATCATCCCTAGTTTGGTACCCTTATAGTTTTCAAACTCTGTCCATCAAATTAATATTAATTAAGACAACATACGGCTGATCATATAAAGCACTACAGCATCCTATTAACCTATCTGAAATAACTACTTCACCTGTCAAACAGATCGCAGCCTTCACTATTCTAAAAGCTATGCCCACCCGATCCATTTAACTTTTTTGAGCACCTTTATTAAATTATCACTTAAGACACAGGCATACATACATTAGTAGAAAAGAAAAAAACATATTAATTTTTTTTCATTTACATTCATTATGTATATTACATGTATGTTTTCGACTTTACAACTCTAATTTAGTCCAACATTGCATAAATTGCTCAATTCATGCCTTCCCTTAAACATCACTATTCCTCCTGGGCATTATTTTGCATGCATTGTTCCCAAAATTCGACTTATTTCAATGCAGTTTGCTGCTTCTCTTTTCAAAGATATCATTTCCAGTTTTTATCTCTTTTATATTATTCAGTATATAAAATGCAGTTCATTTACATTTTGATTTCTATTTTCTAGTAATTGCTTTTCAGCAGCCAATAGAATTAAACTTAACAAGGACTTACTATGTCTAAGCAATTCAGATCCTGTGTCCCAGCTCAGAAGAATTATTTACTTAGTTACACCCCTTTGCTCCCCTTATATTTCTGACAGAGTATTCTGCAGGGAATTTTTAAAATCTGCCAGTTCATTACACTCCCAAAAAACATGTTCCCAGTTACATCCTTCTTCCCCATCACACCTCCAACATTTGATATTTACCTGATGAAAAATTATTTAAAGTCTGCTTTGGGAATAGAAATACCTATGCAAACACTTTTATGTAAAAATCCTAAACCTTCTGGATTTTGATGCATACTTGGGAGCCATATGGTGCTGCGGTAGCATTGTCGTTTCATAGTAAGACGTTGTCCTGCTCGATTCTCAGCTAAAGTGTCTTCTGTGTGGAGACATGCGTGAATGGGCAAACCTTTGTTGAGCTGGCAACTCGGTATGTAAAAATCTACTGCCAATCATTAGCGGACCGGAGTTCTGCTGTGGCAACTCCTAACCGGGAAAAGCCAAAAGATACAACAACAACTTGGGAGCCATAACTCCTCCCATTATTGTCTTGTAAATTGCTTTACCAGCCTCTCTTGCCAAACTTTTCTAACCTCCTCTGATTGATTCTTATAGTTATTGTGCAATATTTGACATGCCCTATTAATTATTCCTTTTTTTTCAAAGCAGAAAACAGAGGTAATCCAGAAGGTATGAGTCAAGTCTGGTATCCCACCACTGACCCAGAGGGCAGCAAGAAACAGAGTGTAAAGGATGAGTCCAGATAAAATCACTTTAGTTTGCAGATCTAGAAGACGTATCATTTTCTAATCATGGTTTAAAATGAAATTGGCCTATATGAAGCTGAGTCTGATTGGTCTTTACCCCCTTTGGGCAATACAGCCACCACATATTTCTTCCAAGATACTGGCGGTTTCCGTCCTTTTAAAATATTAAATCTTCCAGAGCTTTATAATTTTCTTCCCTGCTAACTTTCAGACTTCCACAAAATACCATCTATTTCTGGAGTCTTCCCTGATGAGTGATAATATTTCACTGTTTTTATCTCATTTCCTCCTATTAAGTCTTACATAAATGTTTCCATCAGTGCTCTTCCTGGTTTCTACATTCCTCTGCCTTATACAGATTTTCATAAAATTTCCAAAATATCTGTAATACTGCTTCCACATCTCCATATCTCTGGGTATTTTTCTTGTCTTTGGCTCCTTAACTCTGGCGACAACCCTTTCTACTTTCTGTTGCCTTAGTTATTGTGCTAAAACATGTTTGAAGTCTGGAGTTATTATCAAAAATACTTGTTTAACTGCCATCTGTCTAAAAACAGGCATATTATCCATATGTTCCTTTATTTTCTCTTTAGCACAGTGCAGGTGCTCATCTACTTGCTCTGTGAGATTCCCCTTATTCTGCAATACTTTAACTTTTGTCAGCCCATTTAAGTAATTCCTATTATTTCTTAACCATATCTTTCTCTTTTAGTTCTACAGAATTTTTCAACTCCATTTTCATTTTATCCTACTCAGTAGCTATCCCTTCTGAAGAAATTTCTGTCTTCTCTATTAACTTTCAGATAATTTCTACTACCCATTCTTTGAGTTTTTCTCTTTTTAACAGGTAGGTGGGAAAGCAGCAGTGTCTCATTTTTACTTCATTAATCTGCATTTTTATCTTAGTTTCATTGGTATATGATCGGAAACAGTTATTAGATGTATGTTGAAGTTTTCAATTACATGCACACCTTCCTGTGAAATTTAAATTCTATCCAAACTAGCCCATTTACTGTACCTTAGGGAATAATATATAAATTCTGAGTCCCTACTATTGAATTCACTTTTTCCATACCAAATGTTTTCATGCATTTCTTCAGAAATGTACCCTTTTTGTTATATATTTCCCTTCTATGTCTTCCTGGTACATCCTCATTATTGCAAAACAAGTTCCAGTCCCAATCTATAACTAATATTCTTTGCTGAAAGCTGATTATTTCTCCCATTTTTAAGCTCTATAATATCATTTTTGGTGTAATTTGAATACATTCCAACATACGCTTTGTCTTCCCTTGCCAGTAGCCTCTTAGTACCACAAATATACCATTACTGCCTTTTTTCCTATTCTGCCACTATTGGAGCCCTTCTAGCAATTAAAATAATTATTCCTCTTTTCATTTGTCCCTGATATTCTGTTAAAAAACCATCCTGAAATACCTTCTTTGTCGAATTCACATGCTCATTTCTTTCTAAATGTGTCTCTTGCAACATTACAGTTTGCACTCTGCATTTCTTTTTTCTTCTTTTTTCTTGCCCTCTGTATTTTGTAATATAATTCAATACTTGTAAGGCCATTTACATTCTAAGATTATGTTAAAATGCTACTGTCCCCACCTATTATACATGACAGTTTTATATGTATTCTACTCATCTCCATTTGAACCCGTTACAATTTCAAGATTGTTTGCTCTAATGAAAACTTAGATATATTTTAAGATCATCCCCATTCCCTATAAACTTAGATCATAAATTTTCAACAAAAGATGTTTAACTCTCCAGATAGAAGCAACTGTACCTGATTCGCAGATGCACCCACAAGCATTACCTAATCTAAAATTAAGGTTACCCATGTTAAAGTGCATGTAACAGCCTGTGTTCCCCTTACACTGATTGCTAATTTGTTCTTTTCAGAGCTTTATTCATTTCCCAAATATGAAAAACAGCTTGCATGCTTTCAGAAAACATTAACTTTCAACTCTATGAAAAACTGCACCAGTTGCCTTTAAATAAAACAAATTGTGCACTGCTCTAGTAAAATCATTATAGGTTCATAGGTTCATAGGTGGGTACTAGGCTATCAGCCCGAAGGCATTTATAAGCCTAGCCAGAATGTGTTGGCTTTTGCCGCCCCCTTGGATTATTTCCCTGTGCCTCTGTCCAGTAGAGCCAATGAAGTGATGCCCGAGGTAAACTTTCTGTTTCCCATATACTCGTCAAGGTTTCTTTTGAAGAGTGTTGGTGAGGAGCTCTGCCTAATGTAGATTGGGATCTTGTTCCAAAGCATGGGAAGTCTCTGGGACAGGAATCTATCCCTCCAGCATGTCCTATTTATTGTTGTGGTGAGGTTCAGATCCCTAGAGTGTGTGGCTCAGGGGGATAAGGTTTTCTTTAGGTGGAGCATGTCCATCAAATCTGGGTTGGACATGGCCTTGTATGTCAGGCAGAGATCACCTCTGAGTAGGCGGTATGCAACTGAGTACTACTGGAGTTTCTTCAGTCAAGCTGCATAGGGCATCTGTTTGAGGCCATTGATCCTCTTGGTGAGGTACTTCTGTGGTCTTTCCAGCTGTTGCAGGTGTCTTGTAAGGTACATCACAAATGGGGCATTGCACTCTAAGATGGGTCTGATGAGTGATGAGGCACAATGACCTCTTTTGATCTGGATGCGAACCCTTTTGTGATTAGGTGGGCCACGTAGAAGGATTTTCTAACCACTTTAGCAATGTGATTATCAAAGGTGAGATTACTATCTACTTGGGTCCCCAGATCCCTTATTACGTCTTCCATATTAAGGGGACTACCACCTATGTGGTAGTTTCTGGGTACTTTGTTTTTTCCAAAGGGGATGACTATGCACTTTTTGGCATTTAGCTTGAGGCCATGATTTTGACACCAGGTATCCATCTCAGTGAGACCCTTTTGGAGGATGTCTGTGTCAGCTGGAGAGTCAATTATAGCCCCTAGTTTGCAGTCTTCCGCAAACTTGGTCAGCCATACTCCTCCTGTGCTTGCCTGTACCTCTGAGAAGTGTATGCTGAACAGGAGGGGTCCTAGGACTGAGCCCTGGGGAACACCACTTGCAAACAGTTTAGAGACGGACCTAGCTCCCACAGCTCTCACCATGTGGGTTCTGTCCATGAGCCAGTTGGCAACCCATCTTGTGACGTAGGGGTTTATGTTTAGGCTGGTGAGCTTGTCTATAATACCAGAATGGGGAATGGTGTTGAAGGCCTTAGCGAGGTCTAGGTAGGCTGTGTGTACCACCTTTCCCATGTCTATAGCCTTGGTAACTGTCTCAAAGAAGTCCACCAGGTTTAGGAGGCATGAGCTGCCCTTAACAAAGCCAAACTGGGTAGGGTCCAGTGTTTGGAGGTTCCCAATGTCTCTGTTAATGAGTTCCATGATGATGCGCTCCATAGCCTTGCAGACCAAGCTAGTCAGGCTTCCAGGGCAATAGGGGTCTGTTGTGGCTCCACCTTTGTGGAGTGGAATAACCATTGCTGTGTGCCACTCTATGGGTATGTAGTCTGTGGAGAGGCTGAGTTTGAACAGTGTGTTTAGGTGAGGGGTTAGTTCGTCTTTGAGCTCATGTAGGACGCAGCCTGGGACACCCTCCGGTCCCATTGATGCTGTGTTTTTGGCATTGGAGAGGGCTGTTTTAACCTGAGTGTCTGTGATTTCAGGAACTCTACATTCTTCTGGTATGGTTATGAGCCCTTTTGGGGGTGAGAGGGGGGTGAAGTTTGCACTGAACCTGTCTGCTAGGATGTTGGCAATATCGGTCAGTTCAGTGTATTTTGTGTCATTCTGCACTAACTCTGAGCAGATCTGAGCATTGCCACTTAGATTCTTGACATAGCTAAAGAATGCCTTGGGGTTATCTTTGGAGTCCTTGGCAATTTTTCTTTCAAAGCTCGCCTTGGATGATTTTATGAGGGATCGTAGTTTCTTGCTGATACTGATCAGGGATGTCTTCCCTTCTTGGGATTTTACTCTTTTCTGTACTAGTTTCCACCTTCTATTGTATAGCTTGTTTATGGCAGGAGTCCACCAGACTGGTTTCCTTTTCTTGGAGGAGTGAGTCTTGGTTTGCTTGGGATGGCACGATCCATGCAATCTTGCAGCTGCCCGTAGAATGCATTAGTAAAGGATTTTGCAGCTTGGACAGTGTTATCCTTCAGCATGGGGGCTTTGAAACTTTCCACCTCAGTCTTAAGTAATGTGAAGTTTGCTTTTGAAAAGTTTTTCATGGTGGCTTTCTTGTCCGGGGGTGGGGGCAGAATATGGATATCCAAAGTGATTTGTTTATGGTCAGATCTAATCAGCGAGGGGTGTACCTCTGGTGTGGAACACCGGTCGCACATGTTGGTGATGACCAGGTCCAATATGTTGTCACCTCTGGTGGGAGTGTTCACCAGTTGAACCAGGGCATTTGAGTTTATAAATTCTAGGAAATGTTGGGCAAGGGAGTTAGTACTTGAGTAGTTCTCCCAGTTAATGTTTGGGTAATTGAAATCACCCAATATTAGGGTGTTTGGTAGGACCTTTATGTTTCCCAGTGTTTCTAGAAACATGGAATGGGGGTCCTGGGACATGGTGGGTGATCTGTAGCAAGCTACAATTTGAATTGCAGTTTTGCCCATTGTTAGTTGCACGTGGATGATCTCTAAAGCATCATGCTGTGCAACTAACCTGGAGGTGTGGGTATCCTTGATGAATATGGATACGCCCCTGCCTTTCGTATTTCAGTTTGGGTTCTGTGGCCGAAATCTATGGTATGAGTTGTAGCCTGGTAGTGCTGGGGTGCTCTCTGGAGCCTTAAACCAGGTTTCTGTTACTGCACATATATCGATTTTCTCCATACTGAGGAGTGCCTCGACTGCGTGCATTTTGAGGTTTAGACTTCTGGCATTGAGTAGCATTACCCTCGGTTTTTTGTTACTTGTGCTATTTACAGCGGTGGGTTTGTCTTTTGAGCCTTGCCTAAAAAAGGCACTACGGGGGTGGCAAGAGCCTTGGCAAGTATTCAAAAGCCTAAGGGTGACAGGTACAAGCCATCTCTATCAAAGCAGCGTGGCTTGTCGAGCATGTCATCCCAGGTGGACAGATACTGGATCCCCTTTGAATGACACCAGAAACTTAGCCAATTGTTGAAATCGAGAATTTTTTCTTTATACCAAATTTATCATTGTCGGTGAGGGCAGGATGCTACTCAGGGTCAGGGTCATACTGGCCTGGGCTATGTGATCAGAGAGCTCTTCCATATCTCTTTTCATATAGTCCAGGGAGGTATGGCTCAGGTCATTCACACCAACATGGACAATGACAAAGTCATATTTGTACTTGTTCTGGAGGGACCTGAGTGCTTGTGTTATGTGGCGGATCCTGGCACCCGACAGGCAGCTAACAGTAACCTTCTCCTTATTCAGCCTAGTAAATGGGAAGTCAGTGTGCCTGACTATAGAGTCACCTATTACTAGTATGTTGGGTATGTTATTTTGCCTTAAGGGCTATGATTGCATGGCACACTGCTTTTGTGAAGTATGTGTTTCATGGTTTATGTTGGGAGGTGAAGGTTGCTTGGATGTTTGCTTTGGAGGTCTCTCTTGGTTTTGCAGATTTTTATTTAGAGCCTCCAAGTATGTTTCCATGTATTTATGTGTGTTTTTTGCTGGTGCTTGTTTAATGGGTCTATGTAAGACTGGTGGTGTGATGCAAGTATTTCCCTTCTCCTCTTGACTGTCTGATCCAGTCTTGGGTTAAGAGAGCTTAGCCTCTAGTTTGGCTGTATGACTGCATCTCTCGCATGTATTAATGTTTGGTGGTAGGAGGAGGGGGTTGTCTGTGTACATGAGGCAGTTGTAACATTGCCTCAAAAAGCCCAGATTCACCAGTTGGACTGGAGAGTACACCTGAAACTGCCCTTTGGACATGCCTGGGTAGGTATAGTGAACTGTTTTACTGCATGGCTGGTAAGGTCAGATAGAGAGCCTTGTCCTTCTGTACAGTACAGGAGGGTCTAGTGCTAGGGTTTATAAGTGCTTGCTATAAGTTTTGAGCAAGTGCAGGGCTGAGAAATGAATGGCTTGAGTGCTTAAGTTGAAAGTTTGTCTAGTTCCAAGGGAAAAATTGAAGAGGAGACTTTGTGGAGCCAGGAATGGCGCACAAAACTGGACAAATATGGTATTTATAGCAGGGAAATGAAAGAGAGAGAAATTAGCCCAAAATGGCCAATAAACTACTAATTTCTATGCTGAAACCACTCCTCCAGGGACAGATAGGCTGCTCAAAGCTCCCCTCTTTCACAGGTGAACAGAGAAACTTCCTTCTATCCAAGTAAGGTATGGGCAAGCACAGAGATTTGTGACACAGCCCTGAATTCAGCATTAACCTGAAAACTGAACTATACTAGCTTAGAAAGACGAGAAACGGGTATTTTTTTTTCAGAAAATAAAGCAGATACACTCAAAAAACAGTTTAAAAAGCACAGAAAAGGATACTTATTGTTATATATCGCAGATCAGAGTTGTAATCAATGCCCCAAGTAATAAAGTAGAAAGAATCACAAATACAGTAAAAGCAGATGAATAAAGTGTCAATATATAAAACAACAGAAAACAAACAAACTGATTTAAACAAGTTACACAATTAACCAGAAAAAAGCTCAAAACTGAGCCTTGTTCCAGCAGTCTTCAATCAGACAAGTTCTAACTGCACACTCCTGCTTACTAGGGTGCAGGGGAACCTTCTCCAAAAAAAGATGGCCTGGATCAGTGCTCAAGTTATACAAACAAAGCTAGATTCAGCAGGCCTGAATCTGGTCTATGCTACAGCAACAAGGCGCACCAGTTTCAGAAAGAAACAGTTTAAATAAGCAGTCACAATAAGCCTGTGACCAGAAATTCCCAGCTCAGAAGGGCAGAATCCAGCCTCTCCTTCCACAAGAGTGCAGGCCACAAACCTTCTTAATGTAGAATAACTGGCCTGAAGCCCAAGTGCTTAAGCCAGAACTAATACACTTATAGAATAGCAGACACTGGGCCTTCAATCAGCAATTCCCAGCTTAGAAGGATGTAAGCTACCTGTCCTGCCACAACAGTGCAGACTACAAATCTTCTTAATGTAAAACAGCCTGTATGCAGCCCAAGTGATTAATCCAAAAGACTTAGAATAACAGTTACAATTTAATCAGGCTATGACCAAGCAGTAATAAATGCAGCAGAATTAATACAATTGAGTACTTTTAAGAAAAGCAAAATAAAGTAGGAGGAAACACAAATACAGTAAAAACAAATGAATAAAGTGCAATTTTTTTTTAAGTGCAAGAAGAGAGGAAGGAAGAACCTAAGTGGGTTGGCCTTCTCAAATCTTCTCTCTGTATTAAGTAGAGTGAACACTAGACTCAGAATATGATCTCACTGTACTCTGTTAAGTGAGCAAATGAGATGGACCCAGGAGGAGTGTTCTAATACAGACTTACAGGAGGGGCGGGCAATTCCAGAGCCACCAACACTAATACCAACACAGGAACAGGGAGGGAGGATGGGGAACTAACTGCAGAGAGACACACAGCACACTGTTCAGAAACACACAATTAAGAAACAGAAAAAAATGAAAATACAGTACTTTTAAAACTGCAAGTTTGTACTTAACAAAAGATTAAAATTCACTACAGCAAGTTTCACTTAGGTTCAACTTGTAATGCAGATGTTTGTAGCCAAACAAGTCTCTCAGAAGTTGAGCATAAAATGATTTCTCAAACTTTGTGGCTAGCACTTAAAGTACAGAGGAATCCCTCTAGGCTATTAAATATCAGATAACAAAGAAAGTATTAAGGCTGCTGTGGAGATATTCTTATTGAAATCCCAAAATTTCAGACTTAATTTTTTTATGTTGTAACATTAAATTGTGCATTTATAGCCGCGGTGGTGCAGCGGTAGCATTGTTATCTCACAGCAAGAGGTTCTCCCATTCAATTCTCGGCTTGAGTGCGGGGAGTGCCTTCTGTGTGGAGTTTGCATGTTCTCCCTGCGGATCGAGTGGCGTTCCGAAAGACATGCTTGAATGGGGGTGCCTTTGTTGAAGGTTGGGCGTCGAGCTGGCAACTCAGCACCGTGAAAATCTACTGCCAATCAACTAAGAAAAAACACTTGTTTACTTTAATATCTTTAACATATACAATAGTCACTGAAAAGATGTTCCACCCTAATAAATGGACATTTAAACTACCCCCAACTGCATCCTATATAAAATTGCTTTACAATATAACATGAAGTTTACATATCATGAAAAGTTTTACACAAATACTAATGTGAAAAAAAAACTTCTTCCTGATTATCTTTATCTCCTAACACAAAATATTCAGGTTCAAGTCCAAGGTACACCTTCTTCTTCTGGCTAGCTCGTGTGTTTTTTTTCCGTCTCTCAAGTATTTTCCTTTGGAACATTGGGAAAGGATTCACTGGGAAAGTCATTCTATGATCTTTTTGTCAGAAGAATGAGAAGCAAAATCAACTTCTGCTTGCTGGCTACTTTTTATTGGAAAAACTTTTTTTTTTATTTCATCCTTAGCCTGCTCTGTATCCAAAGATGTCTTTGATCCTCCAAGAAAAAATATTCTGAAGACAGCTGGATATAGCAGCTTGAATTTCACACCTGTCTCTCAACAATCCCTGATTGTTGGGATACATTTGTTTCACTTCTCCTGGTGTGCAGTGAAACATCATTTTCCTGAAACGCTCTGATGTCTCCAACTTTTAATATTTTTCCTTTCCGACACAGTTTTGTCAGGATCAACTCTTTCTGCTGGTATGATTGCACCTTTATTAAAAAAAAAACTTTATCTAGCAAAGAGTGAGTCATCAAGCTAAAGGAGACCCTGATTCTCATGCTAATGATAATAGCAAAGCCCATAGAGAGACTTTCTAGTCAAACGTTTTCCATTGTTCCAAAGATAAATGATTGAGTGACAAAAAAAAAACATTGGAATTAGATTCATAGGTTCATAGGACATTACTAGGCTAATGGCTCAAGAACTCTTACAAGCCTAACCAGCTTTATACAGATTTTACCCAATTTTCTATCCCTAGGGGGAAGATAACAAGGGTCAGGAAGCGGGGATTTGACAATTTTTACAGACTGCCTCTGACCATAAGGGACATGGGCACCAACCCAGGAGTGATTAAGCGATTTCCAATCCATTTTCCAGATTGTGCTTGAAGATGGTCAGGGAAGAGGTCTGCTTCACATGAATAGGAAACCTATTCCAGGGGAGGGGCAATCTCTGGGACACATATTGGTCTCTTCAGCATAATCTATTCATGCCAAAGATCAGGTTTAGATCCTTGGAGCAGGTAACCATCATGCAGTTAGTTTTGTGAATAGGCAACATTTCTATCAGGCCTGAGTTAGAGACTGCCTTATTGGTGAGGCATAGATCACCCCTCAGTAATTGGTAGGAAACTGAATATAGTGATAGGGCTTTTAATCAGTCCACATATGACATGTTGGTTATACTTTCCTTTTTTTGATGATAAAGCTCTGAGGATGTCCCAGCTGTTGCAGGTGCCTGGAGAGGTACATGCCAAAGGGTGCATTGTACTTAATTATTGGTCTGATTAGGGCCAAGTACAGTGGTACTCAGACATCCTTAGATCTGGATGCCATGCCCTTACTTAAAAGCTGTGTCACATAAAAGGATTTCCTCACCACTGTGGACACATGGTAGCCAAAGTTCAGCTTTCTATCTGAATACCCAGATCTCTCACTGCTGGGTCCACTCCTGGGGGGTGCTATCAATGTGGTAATTTGCAGGGGTATTTGATTTCCCAATGGGTATTATTATGCATTTCTTCACATTTAGTTTGAGGCCATGTCTCGGACACTAATCAATAGTCTGCATCAGTCCTTTCTGTAGGTTATCAACATCATTTGGGGAGTCAGTGATTGCCCTCAGCTTGCAGTCATCATCACACTTGGCCAGCCAAAGGCCATCTACATTTGACTTGACATCTGACAAGTATATTCCAAAGAGGAGGCGGTCCACAACTGAGCACTGTACTACTCCACTTGTGACTGGCATCTTGCTGGACCTGTCCTTGACAAAGTCGAAATGGGTTGGGTATAGGTTCTGGAGATTTCCTTTGTTGTTGTTAATGATATCCAAGATTATCCTTTCCATAGCCTCACATATAAGGCTAGTTAGACTTATGGGTCAGTAGTTTCCCTGAGCCATTGATGCCCCCCGAGCTTGTGCCGAGAGCTGACTGATGCTGTCCTCCACTCTACTGAAACAAATCCTGTTTGGAGACAGTGGTTAAACAGAGATCCAAGTGGGTCCACTAAGCCATGTTTCAAGCTATTTAATAGGCACCCTGGGATGCCATCAGGGCCCACTGATGACATGTTTCTAGCTTTAGGAAACACAGTAATGACCTATTCATTTGTGATAACAGGCAAAGGGATGGTAGGGATATTTCATGGCAAGTGTGCTAATGAAGGGGTGAAATTTGAGCTGAATCTATCAGCCAGCAAGTTAGTGTAGGTATAGGTAGTACCATCTATGGCCAATTCAGCACATTGTTGGGTGTTTCCCTTAAGATTTTGGACATAAGTAAAAATGCTTTGTGGTTATCCTTTGCTTGGGAGGCTATTTTAGTTTCATATTTAGTTTTTGAGGACTTGACTAGTTCTCGGATTTACCTGTTGAGACTAATGAAGGATTTTTTTCTCTGTAGTGTACACTTCCACCTGTGTCTAGAAAATAATTTCGTCCTTCTGTTGCATAATCTGTTTATGTCAGGGGTCAAACAGGGTGACCTTTTTCAGCTAGACCTGGGTTTAGTTTGGTCAAGTACTGCCATTTCTATGCAGTTGTTTAAGCAGTTATACAAGGCATTTGTGTTTTCAGATTTAGGGAAACTTTAAAATTTCCTATGCTATAACTTAAATAGAAGGTAATTAGCCTTGGAAAAATTCTTTAAGGTTTTAGGGTTTGATGGGATTTCCACTGCTACATTTATTTCAAAGGAGACCTATCTATGATCCAATCTTACCAATGAGGCAGTATGTTGTGGAGGGGGGGGATGCTCCCCCATGTTTGTGAGTACTATGTGAAGGATATTTGAGACCCTAGTGGAAGTGTTGACCAGCTGTTCCAGAGCATTTGCAATGACAAAGTCCAGGAATATCGGAGTCTGTATATTAGTGGTTGTATATGTTTCCCAGTTTATGGAAGGATAGTTAAAATCACCCATGAGCAGTGTGTTGGGCTGAGTTGTAAGTGATTCTAGTAACTTCAGGTATGTGGAGTGGTTTTCATGATTCATGGTTGGGGACATGTAGCTAGCAATAATATGATGAGGATTTTGCCTATGGTCGGCTGGATATGGAGTAGCTCAAGTGAGTCATGTTGCCTGGCCAATTTTGTTCTGCGATTGTTTTTTATGTAAATGGAAACACCTTCTCCTTTTATTTTCTTCTTTTCAGAGGGTGGTCTAAACATATGATGGGCATTATAGTCTTGCACTGCAGGGGTTCATTCTGCAGCCTTGAACCACATCTCTGTAAATGCACAGAGGGCTAGGATAGCTTCAAGGGAGTGCATTTTCTTGTTAAGACTCCTAGTGCTGAGCAGTACTACCTTCAGGTTGGCATTAGAAGAATTTGTTACATTGGTAGGTCTGTTGGTTTGGCATGGTCTACTATCAAAAGTGTGAAAGGCAATTTACCATCATTATAAATATGTGCCAAAAACAGAAGAAATCCAAAAATATAAATATGTTTTCCAAAAACAGAAGAAATCCAAAAATATAAATATGTTTGCCAAAAACAGAAGAAATCCAAAAATATAAATATGTTTTTTGGATTCATTGTTTGTTTGTGAATAAAGACTTAGGTGCAGGACTTTTCAGTTTTTTGGATTCACAATTTACCATCATTCAGATAGTCCAGGGCAAAGGTGCAAAATTTGAAACTCCTGAAAATCACATCGCTTCCAGAATGTTGAGACACAGCTTGCATTCGTTGTTGTGAGTGATGCTGTTTACAGTGGATCGCACTACAGTGAGGATCAGGAAAATTACCCTGTTCCTCACTGTAGTGCGATCTCAGAGTTGGAATATGTGATTAGTAGGGGGTGTGTGGGGGGTGCAGGGGGCTTGCTCCCCTGCAAAACATGTGTAGGACATCTCCGGACATCAAGGTAAGTCTAAGTCAACATTATCGACATTACCGTGTTCAATGGTGTGAGGACTAACTGGATGTCATTTTTGCTCATTCGGTTTGGCTAAGTAATAACTTAACGAGGAGATTTGCAGAATTTTGACACTGCCTAAAAAAAGGCACCATGAAGGTGGCTAATGCCTTGTCCAGTATTTAAAAGCCTAGAAACAACAAGTGTAGACTATCTCCGGCAAAGCAGCATGGTCTGTAGATCATGTCATCCCAGGATGACAAATACTGGATCCTCTTGGAATGACACCAGTAGCTAAGCTTTTCTGTTTGTATTGTGATGTCATTCTTGGTGAGAGTAGAATGCTGTTCAATGTGAGGCTCATACCCACCTGCAACTCATTTTCAGAGAGATCCAACATGTCTCTTTTCATATAGTCCAGGGAGGGAAATCTCAGGTCATTCACACCCACATGCACTATGACTGAGCCATACTGGTACTTGTGGTGGTGACCTGAGTGCCTGCATGATCTGGTGAATCCTGGCCATTGACAGCAGGCAACTGACTGCAAACCTATCTTTATCCAACTTGCTGAGGGGATTGTCCATGTGTCTCACAATGAAGTCTCCTATAACCAAGATGTTTAAATGTGTGTTGTTTCACCTTAGGAACTTGCATGTAGAGACACTGTGATGTCTATTTTTATGTGCAGTGGTTGATGTTAACTTAGTTTTGTTTTCAAGTCATTTCTGAGGACATACGGGAGGCCTCTGAGGTTTTGGTAAGTTACTTGTGAGTAGCTCTGCATATGTGGGTCTATGCATCAAGACCTTATTTAGTGAGGGGAACTGATGTGCATTTGCTAACCAACTGTTTGTCATTTGATCTGTCAGTATGTGAGAGTTGCATCTCAATTTTCATAGTATAACTATATCTCTCACATACTGTGTTTGTTTCAGGATTAAGTGGTCATCTGTATACATGAGATAATTGCTCCATTGCCACAGGATGCCCATGTCCACCAGGCTGGCCACAGAGATAGCTATCCATGTTTTCGAGTTTTTTTTACTATGGGTATAACCAGGGAAAAGAGTGGATAGATTTAACTGCACTGGGATGATAGCACATGGATGAAGAATGGGTGCTATAGTCAGTTTGAACTACAGCTATCCAACAAGGATGCTCCTCTGTGTGCAACTCAGATGCTCCGAGAGCAGCAGGGAGAATATGGAAGGTTGCAGAGACAGTTATTTTAAAGGAAATTTTAACTTGAAAGCATTTGTGTCGCTACAGGTCACTACTAACTGCTGCTGTGTGGAGAGCAGCTTAGTGCAAATATTGGCCTTACATTGAATCAGAAAAAAACACATTTTATAATAGCAAAACCTAAAGACCAATCAGGAAAACACACAGTAAACATTCAGCCAGCAGCCTTCAACTCAGATAGGTTTGCTACAACACACTTCTGCCACAAAGAGTGCAGTCTAAAACCACTCTTTATGTAAAAATGCTGGTTTTAGAGATCAAGTTCAGGGAAACTACACAATCTAGTTACTACAGCCCTGTAAAACTAGCAGACACATTGTAATTAAGTACTACAACAGCAGTGGAAATATTTCAGATTTGAAACTCTACTAAAGTGTGAGAAATGTAACAAAATACAAGATTCTTATGAAATACACTAAAACTAATTAGCAGAACTGCAAAATGTTACTAAGAGCAGTTCTAAGGAATTGAGCCAAAGACTGGTGTTCGCTGGTCCAGATGAAGAGCAACAAGACTATCAATAATGTGAAAGTAGGAATTTAAAGGAAGAATTTTAAAGCATCGTTTCCATATAATGCAGTCTGGATATGAGAACCGAACATCTACAAGACGTGGCTAAACAGACTAGAAGTTTGTTGACTGTGTAAAGTGGTAGGAGGATTCTAAAACATTAATTCTCACTTTGTCATCAATGTTTAAAATGGCAGTGAGGAGACTGGCAATGTAACTGTAAGTAAAAAAAATGTTTTTGCTCATAGTAAAAATGTGCAAAATAAATGTTTTGAAGTAAGCTGCATGTAATTTTGTAAAGTAGTTCTCAGTAGTATGTAGAGACATTTTAAATGTGATATGGGGGTTCTCATTGGTGACTGCTGTTTATGCTAGTTATATTAAAATATTAAAGTAAAGTACTTTTTCTTGACTGCAGTATATACAGAAGTTGTACTGTAACAAGGTAAAGGTCAGATATAAGCAGAATAATGTTGTGATCTTGGGCTACTGGGTGAAGAAGTAAGTGTATTGTCCATATTATATGTTTTACAAACATATTCATTGCATCAGTCTATATACCACCATCCTTATCCACACGCATCTTAAAAATCACACTAGAAAACATTTTCTCTTTAACGAATGATCAATTGCTTATAATATATTAAAATGCCCAATACAAATCCTCACTGCAACATGTTCTTTCTCTGCACAATTGCTCATAGGTAGTAAAAGAAGACACTAGACCTAATACATCTACTGGAAAAGCATCACTGTTAGATGTCATTACTGGTGCCAATCGAGATAAATTTAAGTGCCAACAAATCATATAGCACTCACTACCTGGCTACAACCAGATTTTAATCTATTGATCGTTCAAATTTAGAAAATCCCTCAACTGTCCTAACTTGAACGATTCCAGACTTGACTGAACAAGAACTCAAACAAGAAATAAACAATATAGAGTGGTCTCCTCTTTTCACTTGCTTAGATACTATCTCAGCACTATTAACTTTCTTACTACCACTAACCCAGGTTAGGTTATCCCCCCCCCTTGAAAAAGTAAGGCTGCATAAGAAAATTTCTCCATAGATTGCAGAACAACTACTGGCAAATAAAGGGAAAAAAACAAAGCATGGAAAACATGAAAACAAAACACAGCTAACAGGAACAGCTTTGAACTGTTTCATGAAATAAAAACAGAAACAATACTTAATACAAATGTAGCTATAAGCCACTATTATTGCTATTTACAAGACAATCTTCTTGTTTAACATGTAACCTTCTGGTAAAGAATTACACATATAGGTGTCGAAAAGTATTTAATTAAGTTAATTATTTAACTAATAACTTTAAGTTTTACTTTAATTAAGTAAATTAAGTACTCTGTTAATTTTGTTTTACTTGGATCGCTTTTCTGTGTACTTAATAATGGATTTTCGATTGGAAACAGACTGCCTGCCTTGCTTGGATTACTTTCAAATACTTAGTAATTCTGTACAATATTTCACATTTTATATATATATATATATATATATATATATTTTTGTTTTTGACTTAAGATGAGTTCAGGTTCACTACTTCTACTACAATTGCCTGATCTGATTAATATACAGTGATTAACTAGAGATATATGGACTGAAAATCTTCCACACAGAGATGTTTCTTACACTGTTTTATTTAATTAAGTTAAAGACACCAAAATGCTGAGAAAGAATTTCTCAACCAACTAAAAAATAGCCTCAGTACACCACCTCCATTATCATAAACTAAATTTATGTTTACTAATCCTATTACTACTACTATTATTAGTACTACTACTACAGCTACTACTGCTATTACACTACTATTACTACTGTTGCTGTTACTACTACTATCACTTCTACTGCTCCTTCTACAACTACTGCTTCTAGTACTATTAGTACTACTCCTACTACTATTGCTACTACAACGACTACTGCTATTACACTACTATTACTACTGCTGCTACTACTACTACTACTACCATCACTTCTACTGCTCCTTCTACAACTACTGCTTCTACTACTATTAGTACTACTCCTACTACTACTGCTACTACTACAACGAGTACTGCTATTACACTACTATTACTACTGCTGCTACTACTACTACCATCACTTCTACTGCTCCTTCTACAACTACTGCTTCTACTACTATTAGTACTACTCCTACTATTACTGCTACTACTACAATGACTACTGCTATAACTACTACTATTACTACTGCGGCTACTACTACTACTACCATCACTTCTACTGCTCCTTCTACAACTACTGCTTCTACTACTATTAGTACTACTGCTACTACTACTGCTACTACTACAATGACTACTGCTATTACTACTATTAGTACTACTCCCACTACTACTGCTACTACTGCAACAACTACTGCTATTACTACTACTGTTACTACTGCTGCTACTACTACTACCATCACTTCTACTACTCCTTCTACAACTACTGCTTCTACTACTGTTAGTACTACTCCTCGTACTACTGCTACTACTACAATGACTACTGCTACTACTACCATTAGTACTACTCCTACTACTACTACAACTACTCCTACTACTACAATAACTACTGCTATTACTACTATTAGTACTACTCCTACTACTACTACAATGACTATTGCTATTACTACTACCATTACTACTGCTGCTACTACTACTACCATCACTTCTACTGCTCCTTCTACAACTACTGCTTCTACTACTATTAGTACTACTCCTACTACTACTGCTACTACTACAATGACTACTGCTATTACTACTACTATTACTACTGCTGCTACTACTACTACTACCATCACTTCTACTACTCCTTCTACAACTACTGCTTCTACTACTATTAGTACTACTCCTACTACTACTACTATTAGTGCCATTACCTCTACTACTACTATTATCACTTTTACTACTCCTACTGCTACTAACAATAATACTGCTATAAAAACTACTATTATTACTAGTACTATTACTGCTACTAGTACTGCTATTGCTACTACTAGTATGACTACTAGCACTACTATTATTACTACTACTATCATTAGACTTCCCTTCTAAAAACTGATTAACTAACCACCTTTCTACTTTAAGCAAATTTCTTCATTCACCATAAAAAATTAAAAACATTAACTATAACTACAGAGCATAATTCATTCACTTCATCCTAAATGTATAAAATTAGGAGCAGACTTTATCTGCAAACCTCCAACATACATTTTAATCTGTCCTGAATCTGTCCTTAACAACTAACTTAACTCCTTGCAGGTTTAAACACAAGATAATCTTATCCCTCCCTAAACCAGCAAACCTCTCCTTTACTAATGGTTATGAACAAATCTCCAACATTTCCCTAATACTTCAAAAATTATCTACAAACAAATACTAGATTATATTTAAAAATGTGATCTTTTTACTGACAAGCAACATAGCTTCTGCCCAAAGCATAATATTATTAGAGAAATCTGCCCTCTTTCAAACCTTATCGCTAAAAACACAGAATAGATTTACTAACTGGTACCATAGCTCACAACTTAAAGAAAACATCTGATAATGTTAACCATAACTATCTTATTAATAAACTATTATAACATGGTTTCTCAAAAAGTATGTCAATGGATGAAACACGATTTAAGAAACAGTACATTTTTCATTCTGTCAAACAATACCTTACCAAAAATGGCCTTTTTCTCCAAAGAAGTTTCCCAGGATTTAGTAATAGCCTCATTGATCTTCTCACCTATCTATCTATCTATCTATCTATCTATCTATCTATCTATCTATCTATCTATCAATCATATCTATCATGAATAACCTACCCACCAACCAACCTAACCTCAATGTCATCCTTCACGATGGTGATGATATAGTACTAACCAGAACACACAAACAGAATGGCTTAATAAATTCATTCAGGAAGACTCCAATGATTAATATAATTGGCTTTCAGACAATTACTTAATAATAGCCCCCCCCCCCAAAAAAAACAATAAAAAAAAACACAGTTATACTTTCAAGGACAACCAAAAGAATTCAAAAAGCATCTACTTGACAATAGTAAACCCAACTAAAATTCTCTTACCTGCTGTAACTGAGCAGAAATATTTAGGCCTAATCATAGATTAGACTCTCCTTTTACCTCTTACTATAAACCAATCACAAAAAAATATTAAACTAAACATGTCCTACAAAATATCAAATCTATTCACTCAAGAAACTAGAAATCAATTGTACTTAATGTGGTCATTCACAAGTTTGGAATATGACTGCAAATCATAACCTTTAACTCCCAGCAAAATTCAGTTATTCTCAAGAGAGAAAAAAAACAAGACTTATATTTATCACTCTAACCAACCTTTATCAACTCCCCTGTAATTCTGTTATGTTATGTCCACTGGTTACCAGTCTGGAGCATTTCTCCCCGGGCCTCCAGTGAAAACTGGCTTTGTTCCAGGTCGGACTTTCCCGGTAAACAAATGTTAAATAATAAATAATAATAACTATGTGAGCTCAATGTATGCTAAATACCATTACCTTTAAGTTATTACACAGTAACTTTTGTCTTCCTGTAAAGATCAGCTTTATATTACATAATCTTCCTAGGAAACAATGATACATTTCAACAACAAAGATTCACCTCTGCATTAATTATATATTAATGTAGCCCCACCCAAATGAACACAGCTCCAAAGAAAATAAGAAATTTTACACTTCGCCTGCTATTCAGAAAACATTTCAAAGTACACCACCAAAATGAAGACAAATGCAAATGCTTTATTCATAATGGGTAAGTATGCCATCTAAACCTCCCATCAAAACTACCAGCCTTGCTATGCTCCTTCCAATGTCTGCTTCCTTACCTCCCTTGGGTCATTTGTTTTACATGTACTTCTATAATCCTATGCCTGTAGTACACTATTGTAATAAACCACAAATACTGCATTTCCCCCGGCCTCGGCTTAAAAAGGAGCTGTGTTCAGTTGGAATTTCCCAGTAAACAAATGTAAATAAATAAAATAATAAATAATAAATTTAAAACTGAAGGAGCTACTTTCCTAAAGATATATGCACTGTACTATAATAGACCTTGAAGACTTTGTTGTATTACATTTCACATAGTAGAGATACACACAGCAGAGCTAGACATGTAATATACTAATAATAGGTTAGCAATTGATAACTTTATTGATTGAAAATATTCCAGCTTATGCCCTGCCATCTCAGCATTTTGCAAAGCTGTCCAGTACGGGCATGTTGTTTGTTGTATTAAGTGTTATGTTACCACTAATCTTTATATTAAATATTGTACAATTATGCTGCTTAGACAGGGATTTGTGTTATTCTGTCTCACTAAGAACCAAATTCTCTGCATGTACGGCAGCTGCAAGATTCCAAACAAAACGTAATCCAAAACCAAAATGATGAAACCAGTAAACTGTGGTAAGTAACCATTATTTATTATTGTGTACCAAAAGTGCATGGGGATAAAGGAGGAAGAAACAGACCGGTTACAGCTTAGTAAATCACATAGCCTTCATCAGTGTGTACAGCATGAATGAACCAAACTCCTGATATAGTCAATAATATGAAACTCAAAGGAACATAATCACGTGACTGATTAAAGGTGCTCATTCAGTCCAGGAGCAAACAAGACCCCCAGCTTAATGATCCATTTTTTTTCTTTATTATTCAGCATTTCATGCCAGCCTGTCTTGTTGGATCTAGTACCCAAAATTCAATCAATAATGATAAAATTTAAAAAAGCACTTTTTTTGTGCTATGGTATGTTTATAAAGGGCATTAGTGATTTTTTGGTGTTTTATATCCCAAAAGTGCTAAGAAATCCTAAATTTGACCGGTTGTGATGTTTGACCAATGTAGAAGGCTGAACAATTACAAGTGGCTAAGTAAATCACCCAATCTGTTTGGCAATTGGCAAAAAAAGGAAATATTATAAACCTGGCTGGTGTTTTTACTACTAAAGCACTTGGTCTTCATAACCCTTGGACAGTATGTGCAATGACCACAAGGAAAGCAACCTATGACTGGATTCCCCAAGAGTGTAGTTTGAAAATAATCTTTCTTATAACTAGACCCATGTTTATAATGATTAAAGTAGGAAGCCAAATTCCTACCCTTCCTAAAGGAAAAATGGCATCTATTCTCCAACAGTTCAGAGAGTTTGTTATCCGCCAACAAGATGTTCCAATGACGCTGGAACCTATCCATGAGTACTCCAGTATTCCTGCCAAATGTGGTAACAAAGCGTATAATGGGTTCCCCATCAACAGCCTTGTTTTTATATTGAAGAAGGCTTTCCCTGTCAATGGTGTCCACCCTGTTTTTGGCCTGAAGGACATGTCCCGCCTTATACCCTCCTAAATCTAGTTGTAAGGTCATCTCTGAAATGCTAATATGTACTATTGTCCGAGCATATATGTTTAACTCTCAAAAACTGAGACTTAAGAATGTTCTTACAGATATGTGGAGGATGATAGCTGGTGGCATGGAGAAGGGAATTATATTCAGGGAACTTATGGTAGACCTAACAAATCAAGGTGTTATCAGGACCTCTGGTCACAAAAACATCCAAAAAGGTGATCCGATCCATATCATAGTTTACCGTAAAGTGTATCCCCCATTTGTTCTCATCCAGGTAGCTGACAAAGTCCAGTAAATAGCCCATATCCGATCTCCATACCATCCAGCAATCATCCAAATATCTTCTAAATGTCAGTTTCCTCCAGAAACAAATTATTTGAGCTGTCATAAATTATTTGCTCCTCAATATATGCCATAAATAAGTTTGCATAAATTGGGGCAAACGAAGTACCCATAGCTGTACCTTGAATCTGGAGGTAGCATTTATCATGACAGAAAAAACGTTCTTCGTAAGTACATGCTCGGCAAGACAAATAAGAAATGTATTACAACCGGGTTGGTATAACTCAGACTTGTACAGCCAGTATTCTTAAACATCAGTCATAGCCCAATGGGGGATATTGGTGTATAATGCTGTAACATCTGAGGTACAAAGTAAACAACCCGGCTTGGGCTGCATTTCAGAAATGACCTGGAGAAATTCTGTAGTGTCCCGTAACTGGGCATGTACCCATTTAAGTAGTGGTTTAAGATATTTGGTTAAAAATTGGGACAATGGTTCTGTTAAGGAACCTCTCCCTGAAACAATGGGTCTGCCAGGGGGGGTTCCAAGGGTCCTCGTGGATTTTGGGAAGAAAATAAATATACTGATTGCTGGGATCAGATATCATAAAGTGATGCATGATGTTATCTGTAATGATACTGTCCTCCTTGGCTAGAAATAAAAACTTATCAATTTGTTTTTTGAAAAGGGGGGGGTGGGATTAAGTGTTAAATGTAAAGAAAACTGACCATCCGAAAGCTGCCTGGTCACTCCAAAATTATACTGTGTCCAGTCTTGGACAAACACCACCCCTCCCTTGTCTGCCATCAATATAACCAGTTTATGGTTATTAGCTAATTTCAAAATTGCTTCCATGTCAGTCTTGGAAACATTACTAGATCTAGCCCTAATCTCCCTGTGGTAAAAATGCAAGTCCTTAAGAACAGAGATTTGAAACATAATTACATTGTGATGCATCGGTGGCATAAATGTAGACTTATGATATCTGAACTCCTCCCGAGCATCAAAAGTATCTCCAGCCAGGTTTATAAAATTTCCTTTTTTTCCAATTGCCAAACAGATTGGGTGATTTACTTAGCCACTTGTAATTGTTCAGCCTTCTACATTGGTCAAACATCACGACCGGTCAAATTTAGGATTTCTGAGCACTTTTGTAATATAAAACACCAAAAAAATCACTAATGCCCTTTATAAACATGCCATAGCACACAAAAGTGCTTTTTTAATTTTATAATTATTGATCGAATTTTGGGTACTAGATCCAACAAGACAGGCTGGCATGAAATGCTGAATAAGAAAGAGAAAAAAATGGATCATTAAGCTGGGAGGCTTGTTTGCTCCTGGAATGAATGAGCATCTTTAATCAGGCACGTGATTATGTTCCTTTGGTTTCATATTATTGACTATATCAGGAGTTTGGTTCATTCATGCTGTACACACTGATGAAGGCTATGTGATTTACTAAGCCGAAACTGGTCTGTTTCTTCCTCCTTTATGCCCTATGCACTTTTAGTACACAATAGTAAATATTGGTTAACTACCACAGTTTGCTGGTTTCATCATTTTGTTTTTTATTCTATCTCACATAATTAAGATTTGTGTATGAGTTATTTTAGCTAGCTAATTTTATTTGTATCAGTTGCTTATGCCAAGTGACCCTGGTCATGACTGGAAATGGTCTTCAGACCAGTATGCTTGTCTGGTTAGCACTTCCTTGCAAACTATTGCCCCCCCCCCTCTATGATCCAGGAAACCCATACCATGTATTTAAAATTATTGGAAACACTCACCATTTTACCCAATACCATATTCATGGACAATTTTAATTACCCCACTATTAACTGGGAATTCTATATGACACCAAACATACAAGCACAGAGATTCCTGGATTTTGTAAACACAAACTCCCTGGACCAGATTGTCAATCCTCCAACAAGGGGTACAAGCTGGATATGGTGGTCCTCACTAATATGTGAGAGTGCTACACATCCCCTAGTGTAATGTCTTCTCTGGTAAGGTCAGACCACAAAATGGTCTCTTATGAAGAAAAAATAAAACCTGGAACCCCAGCTAACCCTGGAATATTCAGAAACAACTCTAAGGTTAACTTCCTGCTATTAAGTGATAATCTAGCAAAATTTCAAGACCCCATAAACCCTGAGAACACTGCTACCTATGCCTGCATATGCATAACTGTTCACAGAGACCTATACAAGCATGTTAATAGCTGCACAACGGCAGCTGTACCCACCAGGAAGAAGTACAGAACTAGCTCAAAAAACAAGCCACGCTGGTGGAATCACAAAATGAATAGGCTGTATAACAGAAGGAAGAAAATCATGGCAAAAATTAGGAAGTGCAGCACCCAGCAGGATAAAATACTCTCATCAAACTAAACAAACAACTCAGAGGACAAATAAAGTTTACCAAAGTCAAATTTGAGGTAAATTTGGCCTCCTGTGCCAAGGAAAACCACAAAGCATTTTTAGCTATGCCCGCACCTCAAAAGCAGTACAAAATTGTGTGCAGAGCTCATTGTAAATGGAGGTGCCTATACTGAGACAGAAGATATAACAAACCTACAGGCCAACAAATTCAACTCCATCTTTACCTCTCTCTTCCCCTCAACCTTCCCTCAGAAAATACCATCAAATATAACTCGTCCTGCTGTCACTAGGGAACAGATCCTTAATGATCTCTCTAAGGTCAAGGGCCCAGACAATATCCCAAGATGCCTTCTAAATAACATGAAACATGAAATATCAGGCCCTCTGGAATCAGTATTTAACTGTAGTCTCCAAACAGGCTTCGTACCTCATGAATGGAGAATAGCAACAGTCATACTTCTGCACAAAGGTGGGCCATCTACAGACCCTGGAAACTACAGATCCATAAGTCTCACTAGTTTCATATGCAAAGCCATGGAAAGAATTATCATTGAAATGATCAATAATGATATAGTAAACCTGCAGACACTGGACCAAACCTATTTTGGTTTCATCAGGGTCAGGTCATGCCTACTCAACCTGGTGGACTTCTTTGAGAAGATCACCAAAGCAATGGATGAGGGCAAAATGATTCACACTGCCTACCTTGACCTGGCCGAGGCATTTGACACAATACCCTACTCGGGTATTCTTGACAAAATCAAGAGGTTAGGTACAAACTCTTATGTCACCCAGTGGATAGCCACCTGGCTCACAGACAGGACACAGGAAGTTAGAATTGGGGGAGTCCACATCTACAAAGAGGCCAGTCATAAGTGAAGTCCCTCAGGGATCTGTCCTGAGACCACTCCTTTTTTGGCATTTACTTCTCTGAAGTCAAGGCCAATGTCAATGGCCTCTGGCTGACTAAATTTGTAGATGAATGCAAATTAGGAGCTGTCAATGAATCCCACGCTCACACAAATATTCTCCAGAAAGGGCTGACACAGACAAACAGCTGGCATCAGAGACATGGATTAAAACTAAATGCCAAGAACTGTATAATAGTATCCTTCAGGAAGTGATCCTCCCCTGGAAACTATCATATTAACAACACACTCCTAAGAGTTGACCCAGTAGTCAGAAACTTGGGGACCCACATAGACCATAATTTAGCCTTTTACAATTTTAGACCATGGTACTCCCAGTACACGTCCCAAGGTCCACTTTACAAAGGCTGTTGTTCACATCCACCATAGAGGTATTGTGGACACTCTTCAGCCCTATAAGCCCCGTGCTGCTTGCAACAGCTATGTAACAGTATGGAATGAATAACGTGATAGGCAGGGCTGCTAATATCAGTACTGGCAGTTATGTGTGCATTGGCATGTATAGCAGTGTTTGTGAGTATGTAGACTTGTAGGTGACAGTCTAATGAGTCTTTCCACACCCAGTACACCCCCATTGCCATACCTCACAAGGGCATGTGATGTTATTCACTTTACAGGTACCTTGGAACAGTCATCACACTGTTATGTCTGTGCCACCTGTGATAATCACATAAAACTGTAGTACCACTAACTATATAGGTAGGGGTTCCAAACCCAACACTGCCAGCTGTAATTGTGTGTGTGTGTGTGTGTGTGTGTGTGTGTGTGTGTATGTGTGTGTGTGTGTATGAGACTGTGTGTGTAGGAACAGTATTCTCTGTGTGTTTGGTCAACACAATATCCTCTGGGAGTGTGGGTTTTACCAATCTGATGTGTGTTCTACACACTACACTTACCATTGTCCACTTTACAAGGGCTGTTGACATCAACCACCATAGACTTACATTTATACACCCTTTAACCCTATAAGCTCTGTGGCACATGCAACAACTGTTACACAGACCTGGTAAATGTGTACATAGACAGCTGTACCTTGGCTCTGACACAAACAATGTTACCACTCTGCCATACCCTTCATTGGCAATGTCTGCAGGGCCACATCCTGCTGACACACAGACACCTAGAACACAAACAGAATACAGCATGTGAGACTACATTCAGTCAGCATTACTAACACCATTAATGCATCATGGCTGAAGAGGTACATACACTTTGAAGTGTACCCATTACAAATGCCAGCTGACAACACCTTACACAGCATTACATAGCTAAACTGTACTTAATTCACCCTGTGCATCAAAACCATATTAGCATGTCCCTGCATCAGTGTTATGGATGACAGGGGATGTGGCACAGGTATCATCATATGCACAGGGTGTTGTGTGGGTTTGCCAGAGGCCTAATCTGGGCCATACGGTTGACATGTGTGAGTGTTTGGGGGGGTGTTCTTTGAATGGACTGTTCAAAGGTGGTGTGTGTGTGTCTGGAGGTGACCTGACTGTGATGGTGATTTGTGTGTGTTTGTATGCACACAGTCACGCCATGTGGCTGCCCTACACAGGGGTATGTTTGACAGCTGTGGACCGTACATGGCAGAGTGTATAGTTCACCATCTCTGGCCACGGGCACATGAACTGGGGTCTCACTGGCACCACCAGGCCCAACTCCAGATACAGTACTACTCCCCGATGGTGACTGCTGTCTGCTAGATCCATGTCCTTGACAGGACTGTCCAGAACCACGTGCCCATGGCCTGCTCCATTGTGGTGTGAACAGCACCCGCCCTTCGGTACTGCTGGTGGGACTGCCACTAAGGGAGTGTGAAGTTGCATGTCCACGTAGACTCTCAGCTGATGTTGGTGCTGACCTACATCCACGTGGCTGACGCCCATCTCCCACCACACTCTGCAGCACAGACATTCCATGGTCGAGGATTGCCAAGGTCTCACCCCACCATCTATTTATGAACTCAGTATTTTGATGTGTGGCCTCAACAAGGTCATGTATGTCATCACGTAAGCGAGGAAGAGTTGCACCCAAGACCCTGAGTATTTGTCTAGTGTTGCATTCACTACATACCTGTGCATCCATGACAGGCCAAAATATGCATCTGGTGACACTTGCTTTAGCACTTGAGACAGCAGCTCAATGGGCAGCAGTCCTCCTTCAAGTACCCCTGTCCACCCGCCTGTGTGGGACCTCACCTGCACTCTGCCTGTGGCTAGTGTCTACACTCACACTTGCCATAGTCACCACACTAGCCTATTCCATTCCATCACCCACCAACTGTCCATTATCAGTGGCTGCTGGGGACAGGGTGTGTGTGGGCATTATAACTGTGTGCATGGACATTGTGGATGACTGTGGTATGTCAACCGATGGCACAGATTCAACCCCTGACAACCCCACCTGTGCCTCACTATGACCACCATCATGGTCAGAGTCTGCAAAGACACTGACATCAGATTCTGAGCGGAAGGGACCACGGCCACCATGTCCAGCTGTGATGGGAAGACTACAGGCTATGTACCCATAGAGTGGTGCAAACAGTTATCCCACTCCACAGAGGTGGAACCACAACAGACCTCGGGAAATATCGCCCTGACTAGCCTGGTCTGCAAGGCTATGGAGAGCATCATCATGAAACTCATTAACAGAGACATTGGGAACCTCCAAACATTGGACCCTAACCAGTTTGGCTTTGTTAAGGGCAGATCATGCCTCCTAATCCTGGTAGACTTCTTTGAGACAGTTAGCAAGGCTTTAGATGAGGGAAAGGAGGTCCACACAGCCTACCTAGACCTTGCAAAGGCTTTCAACACCATTCCCTATGGGTGCTCTATTTTACATAAATTGGTAGCCTGTTCCAAAGATGTGGCAGTCTCTGGGAGATAAAACATGCTGGAGGGAAAGATTTAAGTTGCAGGCCATATTTAGGTCCCTGGAACAGGTGGCCCTAGTCCCGTTTAACTTATGGATATGCAGCAAGTTCATCATTATGTTTGGGTCTTAGACTGCTCTGTAGGCCAGGCATAAGTCTCCCCTAAGAAGTCTATATGATACGGAGTATAGTGGCAGGGACCTTACTCGATCTGTGTACCAACCCATCTTGCCATAAATTATTTTTAATTCTCCCTAGAAAATCCCACAAATCTTTTAAAATATGATGTGCATTCCCATATAAGAGCTTAAGCATCCTATGTATATAGACCACCAGGAGTAAGTCTTAGAGCTCTGGGTTGCAATGATAGGTCTAAATGGGGGGTTTAAAACATTTTTATAAATTTTAGGGATCCTGAATATTGTTGAAATTATCAGGTTTGGATTCTTTAAACTTTGGAAATTGTCTTAATAATCCTTCCTTGTAGTAAGTTCAGACTAGTAAGCTGTCCTCCAAATGTAGTTCTATGTTTTTAAATGCTAAATTCACCTCATTCCTAGATACTTTACTGTATGTACCTTTGACCTGAAGTATCTTAAAAATCTCACAAGTAATCAATTAAATTGAATTAAATAAAACAACTCCTCAATAGTTTTTATGATTCTTACTGGTCTGTCTGTCATCAAAGAACATAATAAACATTCCTGATCCATAACATTTTCAGAAATATCCACATTGTAAATATCTCTTGAGGATATATTTTCAAAGGTCTGAATAAGGGCATGCAGAGGTGGGCTAAAAGTACTCTTTTGTTTAAAATGTTGTTTTCTAAAAAAAGTTTTCTTACCTGAAAAGTACACAGCCAGATTTAATTTTCTGGAAAATAATTTCAATTCAGGAATAGTATCAGTCTCTTCAAATCACCTGTTAGGTATAAAAGAGAATCCTTTATCAAATAAATTGAAATAATACATCATGATATTCAAGTGACTTTAATTAAATATATGAAAACCGTCATGTGTAACTTGAATCCTATTATTATCTATATTCAAACAAGTAGCTCAAGTCAGTTGTGTTTAATTGGACTGTCCTGTTCACCTCCCTTTCCTCCTTCCTAGCCTGCTTTTTCCACCCTTGTGGGTCCATCCCATCCTGATAAAATTGTCTGTTTGCTATCCATCCTTTTGAACCTGTATAATAGAAGCTACTCTAAAGTGCTGTCCAAAATATTATTGTCTCCATAATTATCTACACTGTTATCTTTCCCAGTCTCTGGATTTAAGGGTCCAGCTCTAACACTGTCCCTCAAAAGGATGATCTCAGCTCCAGTACTCTTATTACAACTGTTGCTAATACTCTTACCTAATGCATATGCCTGCTTTGTTTCATATTGTTTAGCATTTTCTTACTCTTCTTAATTCTTATCTGTACACAATGCTTGAATATATATTTTAAAAGACATTATTATATGTCTCCTTATATGTTATAAATAATAAATCATTGTTTATTCATATCCAAAAAAATAGCTTAGCCAATCAAAGATTTAATTCTGTGCTCATTATATTTTATTAAACCATTCATCAGTTCAAATCCATGCCGGTTGAGCATATCGACCAGCTCATTGTAAAAAGAAGAATTATCAATCCCATTAGAAAATTTATAAGCTCTAAGTCCCTGAGCGTCTATGTACAAATGCAAACATTCATTTAAATAAGAGTTGTCCATCTGTAGTCCCAGAACCTTAAACAAATTTTTCTCAAGTTCAGAAACTATAGCTTCAAAGGAACCAAATTCTCTATAGTTGTTAGAATCAAAAGAACATCCCTTCATTAATCAAGTATTAAAAGCATTACTTGTTTGTTATACCATCTGGAAACTGAAATTAAACTTAGTACAAACTGAACAATGAACAGTACCTTGTTGTGTCTCCATCAGTCGCACATTAATACCTGAGACAACCTGTTTCTCGTAAGTCCCAGTCCAAGGAATACAGTTTTCAAAGTCTGTTTATCAGCATGCATGCTGGAACAACCAAATGCACCATCATTACCCCAATTAGTGGCTTGTTTGGGTAAATGTAAAAATAACTCCATTAGCTTCATTAACTATCCTTTCATTTTCACAATCTCCTTTCTCAGACAGCCACAGTTAATCTGCCCAGCCAGCTCATATAGCAGCAAACGTCTTCCCTGCATTCCCACCAATGTAAATTTCCAGTGGTGCAAAAAAATCACCAATAACCCAAGAATCAGTGCCTGTGCACAAACCAAAACATTAACCAAGCACAACAATGCACAAGCTGGTTGCACAGAAAAAAAAACAGGTGAAAGTTTTAAAACTAAAATCTTTGTATTGTCTTAGTAACAATGTAGTTCAGCACTTTCATCTTATGTTGAGTATAAAAAGACTTCTTCAGACTAGTAATTACATCACAATAGGCATTTAAATACTGTCACCAAAATTGGTGCCAACAAATTCTTAAAGAAACATCCTTAGAGTAAATCATCAATGGACATGGAGGGAGTCCTACAGTAGCATATACGTTGAGAGTTTATCTTCTTTTGGGTAAGCTGGAGTTTAGCGAGTTCAGTTTGAGAGTCAGTGCATTCAGTTTGGGGCTCTCTGGGAATCTGTCTAGAGATGTTCTGGTCATTGACAAATATGGAAATACCACTGCAGTTTCCATCAGGGCTGAATGCATGGTAGGTGTAAAAACCCAGGTATGGAGGGAGTGCTACAATTACAATGAAGTCAAGTCTCTGTATAAATATGCATGTGTTCAAGTTGCAGAAGAGTCTGATGATCGTGCAGTTTGTTGTTAAAAAGTCTAGTGTTGAAAAGCGCCACCTTGATGTGGTTCAGTTTAGGGCCTGAAATGGCTAATTTTATTTCTGCTATGCTGGGATGTCCACTAGCCAGATGCTGTTTACAAAATATATTGTGGGGGCAACAAGGACTTAGCCAGTATGTGGAAGCTACATTATGAGAGAAGCAGGTCATCCCTGGTCAGGCAAGTCAGACTGTCTGTTATCTCATCCCTTGCTGACACATACTCAATCCCCTAGGATGACACCAGCTACTAAGCCAGTTGTTGTAGCCAATCATGTTCTCTTTTTATATAGATATCATTCTGAACAAAGGAAAGATTCCACTCAGAGACAGTTTTTTGCCTGCACTAGATACATGCAGTGTGATATCCAACATGTCTCTGCATGTCCCTTGGGGTTATGCAACTCAACTCCTTCACATCCTCATGGACTATCATTAGGTTATAATCATATCTGTCCAGTGACAGGTACTTTAGAGCCCTTAAGACAGATCCTGGCACAAGAGAGACAATTAACTGTAACCTTGTCTTTGTCTAGCCTTGTGATTGTGGAATCAGTATGCCAGTCCTGTCACAAGAGACAATTAACTGTAACCTTGTCTTTGTCTAGCCTTGTGAGTATGGAATTGGTGTGTCAGTCTTGGCACAAGAGACAATTAACTGTAACCTTGTCTTTGTCTAACCTTGTGGGTGTGGAATTGGCTTGCCAGTCCTGGCACAAGAGACAATTAACTGTAACCTTGTCTTTGTCTAGCATTGTGAGTGTGGAATTGCATGCCAGTCTTGGCACAAGAGATGATTAGCTGTAACCTTGTCTTTGTCTAGCCTTGTAAGTGTGGAATCAGCATGCTAGTCCTGGCACAAGAGATGATTAGCTGTAACCTTGTCTTTGTCTAACCTTGGGACTGTGGAATCAGTGTGCCAGTCTTGGCACAAGACACTTAACTGTAACCTTGTCTTTGTCTAACCTTGGGACTGTGGAATCGGTGTGCCAGTCCTGTCACAAGAGACAATTAGCTGTAACCTTGTCTTTGTCTAGCCTTGTGATTGTGGAATCAGTGTGCCAGTCCTGTCACAAGAGACAATTAACTGTAACCTTGTCTTTGTCTAGCCTTGTAAGTGTGGAATCGGCGTGCTAGTCCTGGCACAAGAGACGATTAGCTGTAACCTTGTCTTTGTCTAGCCTTGTGACTGAAATCAGTGTGCCAGTCTTGGCACAAGAGACACTTAACTGTAACCTTGTCTTTGTCTAACCTTGTGACTGTGGAAATGGTGTGCCAGTCCTGTCACAAGAGACAATTAACTGTAACCTTGTCTTTGTCTAACCTTGTGACTGTGGAATTGGTGTGCCAGTCCTGTCACAAGAGACAATTAGCTGTAACCTTGTCTTTGTCTAGCCTTGTGATTGTGGAATCAGTGTGCCAGTCCTGTCACAAGAGACAATTAACTGTAACCTTGTCTTTGTCTAGCCTTGTAAGTGTGGAATCGGCGTGCTAGTCCTGGCACAAGAGACGATTAGCTGTAACCTTGTCTTTGTCTAGCCTTGTGACTGAAATCAGTGTGCCAGTCTTGGCACAAGAGACACTTAACTGTAACCTTGTCTTTGTCTAACCTTGTGACTGTGGAATTGGTGTGCCAGTCCTGTCACAAGAGACAATTAACTGTAACCTTGTCTTTGTCTAGCCTTGTGAGTGTGGTATCAGTGTGCCAGACAACAGTGTTTCCAATTACTCAGACAACACTGCTTTTACTTATGTAATTTCAGACATTAGGCAGTGACCTTTTGCTACATGTGAACATTGATGTGATGGTGGATATATAACCTTAATTCTAGCAGATGTCCCATAGTGACATTTTTATAGTCTCAACATAAGTCAGTTCACTGTGGCTTTGATAAGATGTGTTTTTAGCATATGATACTCACAGAGCATCATGCTAAAGGAGATGGATGCTCCAGAGAGCACCTCTGACAGACTGAATTATTCCTATCAAGTAGAAGTTTATTGTCAATAAGCACATGGCAGTTCCTACACTGCCTGCCAGTACCAAGTACCATAAGGCTGGCAACAGAGGGAAACAAACAGGTTTACTTAACATTCTGTCTATCTGGCTCTTGAATTTAGTTTGGTCCAAGTGCTCAAGACTGAAAGGCTAACCACATGCAAGATGTAGAAGAAGAACAAAGCTAAGTGAAGGCACAGCTAATCTGAGCAGCTATGATCAGTTTAGTGTAGACACACACGCAGACACACATGCAGACACACACACACACACACACACACACACACACACACACACACACACACACACACACACACACACACACACACACACACACACACACACACACACAAAACACACACACACACACGTGAGAACAACTTAACTGGTAGAGCAATTACAAAATCAATACCAAGTCTATGCTCAACTGGTAGTAATACAGTAACAGTGGGAGGCACAGAGTACAACTAATAGTGGTCCATCACAAACACACTCAACCCAGAGGCAATGCCATGGCAATGAAACATCGATAGCAGTCTCACGCAACTGTAAGCGGCTACCAGCAACACAGATGTGCTGAAATACTCAATAAGCCCATTAGCCGAAGACTAAACACCCAACAAGTTTGCTCAGATGCCCTAAGGCTGAATATTGAAAAGTGATAACCAGTTGCTGTCCAGTGTTACCTGCAGTGATGCAGCAGGTACTCTGAGGGCTGCTGTCTAGTGTTACCTACAGGGGTGCAGCAGGCAGTGCTGAGGGCTGCTGTCCAGTGTTACCTGCAGTGATGCAGCAGGTACTCTGAGGGCTGCTGTCCAGTGTTACCTAGTTGTGAAGCAGGCAGTGCTGAGGGCTGCTGTCTAGTATTACCTACAGGGGTGCAGCAGGCAGTGCTGAGGGCTGCTGTCCAGTGTTACCTAAAGGGGTTCAGCAGGCAGTGCTGAGGGCTGCTGTCCAGTATTACCTACAGGGATGCAGCAAGCAGTGCTGAGGGCTGCTATCCAGTGTTACCTACAGGGGTGCAGCAGGCAGTGCTGAGGGCTGCTGTCCAGTGTTACCTACAGGGGTGCAGCAGGCAGTGCTGAGGGCTGCTATCCAGTGTTACCTACAGGGGTGCAGCAGGCAGTGCTGAGGGCTGCTGTCCAATGTTAGCTACAGTGGTGTAGCAGGCAGTGCTAAGGTCTGCTGTCCAGTGTTACCTACAGGGGTGCAGCAGGCAGTGCTGAGGGCTGCTGTCCAGTGTTACCTACAGTGGTGCAGCAGGCAGTGCTGAGGGCTGCTGTCCAGTGTTACCTACAGGGGTACAGCAAGCAGTGCTGAGAGCTGTTGTCCAGTGTTACCTATAGGGGTGCAGCAAGCAGTACAAAAGGGCTGCTGTCCAGTGTTACCTACAGTGGTGCAGCAGGCAGTACTAAGGGCTGCTGTCCAGTGTTACCTACAGGGGTGCAGCAGGCAGTGCTGAGGGCTGCTGTCCAGTGTTACCTAGTTGTGAAGCAGGCAGTGCTGAGGGCTGCTGTCCAGTGTTACCTACAGGGGTGCAGCAGGCAGTGCTGAAGGCTGCTGTCCAGTGTTACCTACAGGGGTGCAGCAGGCAGTGCTGAGGGCTGCTGTCCAGTGTTACCTACAGTGGTGCAGCAGGCAGTGCTGAGGGCTGCTGTCCAGTGTTACCTACAGGGGTACAGCAAGCAGTGCTGAGAGCTGCTGTTCAGTGTTACCTACAGGGGTGCAGCAGGCAGTACTAAGGGCTGCTGTCCAGTGTTACCTACAGGGGTGCAGCAGGCAGTGCTGAGGGCTGCTGTCCAGTGTTACCTAGTTGTGAAGCAGGCAGTGCTGAGGGCTGCTGTCCAGTGTTACCTACAGGGGTGCAGCAGGCAGTGCTGAGGGCTGCTGTCCAGTGTTACCTACAGGGATGCAGCAAGCAGTGCTGAGGGCTGCTGTCCAGTGTTACCTAGTTGTGAAGCAGGCAGTGCTGAGGGCTGCTGTCCAGTGTTACCTACAGGGGTGCAGCAGGCAGTGCTGAGGGCTGCTGTCCAGTGTTACCTACAGTGGTGCAGCAGGCAGTCTGAGGCTCACAAACCAGACCAATAAATAAAAGCAACCTGGCCACAGTTGTTGCAATATAGCAAGACCAAGAGGAAAAAGAAGAAATATAGCTGAGCATAGACCATCCTTACTATCAAATAGTGAGTAAAAACAATAGCAATAATAATGAACTATTTCTTAACTAATGGGGTCTTGTATATAATATATCACAGTGACAGTCTGATTTCTGCTTCATACCTGAAAGGAATTAGCAGCCATGAATCAAATGCTGCTGCAGATAACAATAAATATTTGTAATAAACAAGTTTAACGTTCAAGATGTTTTATCAGTAGACAACTAAAAAGCATATAATCAAATCAAACAGTACTTCACATATGCTACCCTTGAATGTCTTTTTTTTCCTGAGGCAATTACTGACGTTTAAAATAATGCTTTTATTGACAGATGTCTAGCTTTGTATTAATTCACATTAGTCCAAAAAATATAAACAAAATAATGGTGTCAGACAAAGATGATCGTTTTCTTTTTTATAAGCAATGGTATTTAACTGATTAAAATATTAAAAGGCCAATAATATTTTATACTTTCAATCTAGTCATAATAATAGCAGAAATAAACACCTCAGTTAAAACTTTTAAAGCAAAATATAAAAAAAAATCATACTGGGATATGAAATAAAGGAAAGAAAATCTAAACATGTGCTTCTAAAAACAACCGAAAAAAAGAGTAACAAGCTAAAGATCAAATGATATAGTAACTAACATTCTTAGGAATGTGAGTGTGACACAATATAGTTGCAAGCCAAGCTTAGGAGAAAACCAAGATTTATTTTTAAGTAATGATTGGAGAAAGCATCAGGCCCCTTTCTACATAACTGAAATGATATGTATCATAAAGACAGAAGTTGTTTCTCCAAAATTTGCTGTTTTTGTACACGATGAGTTAATTCCACCAGGATTATAGTTTAAAAACTGCTTATGCTCACATTAGTTTCACATTTAATCTGTTTTTAATTTTCTTTTTTTGTGCTTTTATTTATACGTATTAAAGTTATTTTAACTGTACTTGATTTCCAGGTTTCATTTTTTGCTATTTTATTTGTTTTTGGACTTCAGGAATGCTTTACCCTGTTGAGTGGTTCCACCGGTATTTTGAATTTTAGAGTCTACTTGTATCGTGAAATGTTCAATAAAGGAAACACAGTTACTAGTTATATATGCTGGCATAAATGTGGAAAAAACATGTTTCCATTGTTGGTGACCATTTTCACATACAAAGAACTGATGGTAAAAAGGGTACTAAAGACTTGGAAATACACTTGCTATAATTAAAAATATGGTCAGTCAAAGTAAAACTTGTAATGGGATGATGAACATTGCCAAATAATGATTATACTAAAGTATACACTCTTGTATAGCCACCAAAAGGATTGCACTGTCCAAACAGAACCAGGCCACTGATACATTCGCAATGAACATTTATTTCAATGTTTCCTGTTTACATTAAAAGCAGAAATGGTAACCAAGTATTTTTTTTCTTCAATATAAACTGATAAAAAGTGGTTAATGGAGATCCACAAACCTTTGGCCAGATGTTATCAATATTAAAGAATACTGCATGAGTCAGACATTATCTAACTTTGAAATTTATAATAATTATAAAAGTTATTTCTGCATTATTAATCTCTTTAGAAGCTTATGGTATTTACAAATATGTTGTTTTAGATTGTAAGGGCAATTACAAGATATTACACAATATTTTCAATGCTTTTGTCTATGCAGGGAAAAGCTATGCTAAAAATTATAGACACATAAGAAAGAACAGACCACAATGAGCAGGCAAAAGGGTTCCTTTGGAATGGACATGTTTAGGCTATTCAGATCCAAAATGGGCTTGATGATCTTTGTTTTCTTGGTCACCAAGAAGGCTCTGAAATAACTTAAGTCTTTTTGTTCTGGTGGGGCCCCTTGGATTGCCTTTTTCTGAGAAAGTTAACAATCTTTTTTTCTGCATTTTTTATGGGATTTGAAGTCTGGCAAATGTCACAGCAGAATTCTGGGAGGGGAATTAAATGGCATGTTTTAACCTCTGGATATTATTTCATTTATTCATCTGTCCTTCACAATCCTTTTCAAAGCACTTAAGTGGAGAATCAACACCCAACTGCCTCCAAAGTGAGACAGCTGGGAAAAGTTTCAGGACCACAACTGATTGCTTTGAGGATGACTTTAGCTTTATAATGAGCATTGAGAACCATGACATCTGTGTCCATAACCTTGCTGAAATCCAGACTAAGAGGCTGCTTTTCCATCACACACCTGCTATCGCTGTCACTGTGTGCCCCACCTTAACCAAATTCACCTCCACCTTTTCTGAGTCCTATCAAAGGTACACCGTGGAGGATTAAAGTTTATATGAGTCTTGTACTGTTTGTTCTACTCATTCATTGAACATTAGTCTTACTAATGAAAAAGGAGAGATCCAGAGAAAAGGTGCCTAAAGGTCCCCTTAGTGTCTTCAGAAAAATGTCCATGTTTCAGCCAGGAGTGTAGCCATAAAGCTATACCAGATCCTGGTGCTCTATTCCAACTTTGTGCTGAGATGCAAATGTTCCACAAGGCTCCTCACATTTCAATATGTGGTACCTGAGGTCCTCAATGCCTCTTTAAGTGATGCAGTCAGTAACTGTTCTACTGCACAGTACATCATCCAGGTCCATATCTTTATATATATATATATATATATATATATATATATATATATATATATATAGTAGTTCAACATCTGTTGCAGACAGACAAATTTTCTGACAGGAAAGTTATTGAAAGTTTAGCTCTCATGACTTAAACTGAGGCATGAGGAAGCACAGTATTGTACTAATACACAACTCAACCCAGGTTTTAACTAAAAATCACTAAGAAAGTAGCAAGGTAGCCTGAGGCAAGTGATGCATGATGGGAAGGTGGAGGATTATAGGCAGTAAGAAAAACTTTTATCTGCTAAGTGGTCCTAATACCTGCATCATTAGTCCTAAACTTTATAAAAAGTGGACTTCTCATCTTATCAGTATGTTCTTGTAAACCAGAAGTGACAATCTTCTCAGTCTACTGATTGTAGCTTGTGATATAATCTCTATCAAACCAAATACTTTTAATAATTTTGAATATGCATCCCCCCACAGTCATAGATACATTATTCTTGAATGAACTCCTTGTCAATATAACCCTTTTCCAATAGCCTTCTGGAAGTTGCAACAGATCTTATCTAGGCATTTTTATTCCGTCTGATATGGCACACATTCTTGACATATGTGCTCAGTTTCAGCATCAAGCATTGGCCATCAATAAACCTTTGAGGTAGGGTCTTTGAGCTTGGATGCTCAGTATACAGCAGATCCAACAGAATAGTAATTCTGGTTCCCCATTTGGCATAACCTTTATTTACAAATAGGAAGAATTTTCTCTTATAATATACCTTATAATCCTCATCCACTCTATGATGTCAGACTTTTATCATGAAGGTTAACAATCTAGAAAGGTCTCTGTTAGTTTGAACTATTCATGCTGTCACCTTCGTATTGACTGGAATTATTTAAAAACCTGGGCAATGCACTAAATGTACATTGTCCACCCGACTGGAAAATAAACAACGAGGTGTTAATGTACAGGTAACACTCAGTAAAAAAACAAGTGCGCTGCTTCAGGCAACATATTAAGTAGCCATGAAGCAAGGACTGAAAAAAAGCAGAGTGTAAGATAATAATTAGAAGAAGAAAGTTAAAGAAAAAACACTCCGCTAGCAAAAGTAAGTGCAGTAACAGTTTCAAGGTCTTGACATTTCTCGCCTATGCTAATCTGAGCAAACAGAAGTACGAAACTAGAACTTCTAGCTTTATTGACTAATTTCAATACTCACTGATTCACCAGAAAATACAGCTGCAAATCAAGGACATTCTGTAAAATCAGGGATAACTGAGGGGAACTGCAGTCTTTTGAACTGTGTGATTTTTTTTTTTCATTCATTTGATCACATCACATTTGAGGTGTATTCCATCAAGAAAACTTGATGTAATTGCTGGGCACATTTATACGTGTGTGTGTGTGTGTGTGTGTGTGTGTGTGTGTGTGTGTGTGTGTGTGTGTATGTGTGTGTGTTTATTTATTTATTGACTGGGAAAGTCCACTGGGCCAGTGACCCATTTTCAGTGGAGGCCCGGGGAGAAAAGCCCCACGGTAGTACATTCAAAAAAGCATTAGGACATTTGAGTTTTAAAAATACATTTGCACATTATATACCCTAATGGTAGTACATTCAATATAAATACCATACACAATTCACATTATATACTATAATGGTAGTACATTCAGTATAAATACCATACACAATTCACATTATATACTATAATGGTAGTACATTCAGTATAAATACCATACACAATTCACATTATATACTATAATGGTAGTACATTCAGTATAAATACCATACACAATTCACATTATATACTATAATGGTAGTACATTCAGTATAAATACCATACACAATTCACATTATATATTATAATGGTAGTACATTCAGTATAAATACCATACACAATTCACATTATATACTATAATGGTAGTGCATTCAGTATAAATACCATACACAATTCACATTATATACTATAATGGTAGTACATTCAGTATAAATACCATACACAATTCACATTATATACTATAATGGTAGTACATTCAGTATAAATACTATACACAATTCACATTATATACCCTAATGGTAGTACATTCAGTATAAATACCATACACAATTCACATTATATACTATAATGGTAGTACATTCAGTATAAATACCATACACAATTCACATTATATACTATAATGGTAGTACATTCAGTATAAATACCATACACAATTCACATTATATACTATAATGGTAGTACATTCAATATGGTACATTAAGAGAAACATATTCATAGTTCCATCTTCAAATAGAATTCACAGAAGGTTTCAAGCACGGAAGAGAGTTAAGCCCATGAGTAAATGAGCCGATGTGATAGTGAGGTAAGTTGTCGGTGACAGCTAGGATAGTGTAGCAAGAGGTAGGCGGAAGGAGAAAAAATGTCGGGCAGTAATGCGCAGCAAGAGGTAGGGAGGAGGAGAAAAAAAGTCAAGCAGTAAGGGCAGCAATATATACAGAGGTAAGTTGAGATTGCCTTATAGGATGGTTTAGCATGAGGTGGGGAGGCTATGGAGATTTAGTTGTTGTGCAGTGACAGGATAAGTTATTTTGGTAGTGTAGATTGAGTGATGTTTAAAGAGTTTGGAAGATTCCATTAGAGTTATATGGGAGGGTTGTTTGTTCCAAAGTTTTGCTATATTATAGGAGTACAGACTTTGTCTAGCACTTTTGTTTGGTTTTATGACATTTATTAGTTGTTTCTGAGAGGAACTAAGAGACCAAGCAGGGTTGTAAGTTTGTACGACTGAGTGAAGCACTGGGCAGAGATGGGGTTTGAAAATTAATTTATGTGCTAGTGTTAGCTGGGTATTAGAAAGATGGCTTGAGAATTCGAGCCAGTTGAGTTCTTTAATTGCTTCACAGTGGTGTGTACGGTTTGGTTTTCCTGCTGCAAATTTAGCTATTTTATAATAGCAGGATTGCAGTTTATTCTTAAGGGATGAAAGTATTTTGGTGAAGACAGCACTTCCATATAGAAGGGAAGGAAAGAGCAGGGTATTTGCTAGTTTAGCTTTGGTTTGATTGTTGAGGTATAGTTTGTGCCTATACAGTTTGCCTAATTTGAAGAGCACCTTTTTTATTATGCTATGAATATGTGTCAAAGGTAAGTTCATCATCTATTGTAATACCTAGTAGTTTGGAAGTTTTAGTTATTTCTATTTCAATTCCATCTTTAGAAAAAATCTTAAAGTCTGTGTTAGGTGGTTTTGGAGTGAATAGGAGTAGTTTTTTTTTTTTTTTTGGCATTTAGTAGTAGCTGAGAATTATTTAGCCAGGTTTCTATTGAAGTAAAAGCTTTTTGGGTGATATTGAGGAGGTCAAAGAAGTTATTGGCGGAAGAGATAATTGTTGAATCATCAGCATATTGGATCGAGTTACCTAGTTGAGAGACTTTATGAAGGTCATTGATAAATATATTGAAAAGTAGTGGCCCTAGAATGGAACCCTGAGGGACTCCTGTGTTGTTTTTTGATAGGTAGATGGCACATTTTGCCATTTTACTGACTGTTCCCTGTTATAGAGGTAAGAGGAGAACCATTTGACAGAATTGGGGGAACTTCCTAATTTTGATATTTGGTACAGTAGTTTGTTGTGTGACATTGTGTTGAAAGCCTTTGACAGGTCTAGTAGGATTACTGTGGGCTTTGTTGACAGTGTCGGTGAAAGACAGCAGGGCTGTAATTGCGCTATGTGCTGGGCAGAAGCCATGTTGTGTGGTAGAGAGAAGCTCATTATCTAGGAGGTGTTTAAGTAATTGAGTATGTACACATTTTTCTAATATTTTTGATAGTGGCGAATGTATTGAGACTGGGCAGTAGTTTGACAGGTCGGGAAAGGTTCCACCTTTATGTAGTGGGGTAATGATAGATTTTTTCCATAAGTTTGGGACATAACATTCTGAGAAAGACCGATTTATTAGTATACTGACTAGGTATGCAATTGCACTTGATGCTAGTTTTAAATATTCAGGGGGGGGGGGTTTGTCTGCAGAGAGTGAGCAGGGTTTAAGTTTATTGAGAAGTTTACATATTTGTGAGGTAGGAATGGGTTGGATGGAGAACGAAGGTGTTGTTGAATTATTAATGCAGGAGTCTAGCATGGGGGGAAGTTGTATTATTATGTGAAGAGTCTGTCATAGGGTCTTTAATTAGGTTTTGAATAGTAGTAATGAAATGGGTGTTAAAAATCATGAGAGATTTGCTGTGGGCTTTTGTCAGGTGTTGGGGATGGATTTTGTGGTGTGCCAGGATTAAGTAATGAGGAAGATGATTTCCAAACCTTATTACAGTTGTTGTTTGCAGTGGATAGCTGTGAGGAAAAGTAGCTTTTTTTACCTTGTATGACTAGTTTTCTGCAATTATTTTGGAGTTGCTTATAGGCAAGTTTGGTTTGTTTTGTTTTACATTTTTGCCACTGTTTCCATGCATTATCTCTATGGAGGTTTTGTTTTGTTGATTTAGTTAGCCAAGGAGCATGGTTCACCTTGGTACGTTTGGTACAAGTAGGGGCTAAGCTATTTAGTGTGTCCAGAAAGAGTTTGTTGAAATAGTTAACAACATCATCTAGGGGGGAGTGATTTTAGTGGGAGCCAATTTTGGGATTTTAGGATACTTACAAATTTGTTTGGGTCAAAGTGGGAGAGATTCCTGGATGTTTTGTAGGTGTGTGTTTTTGATGTTTGAAGGTGGGTCCTATGGGTGAACGCTGGGAGGTGGTCACTTAGTATATCAGGTAGGGTACCCGAGTTGGAATAATTTTGTGGGTGAGTTACTAATATCTAGTCTAGGGTGGATTCTGATCTAGTAGATAGGCCGTTGGTAGGAGTTGTGATGAGTTGTGTGAAACTATGTAGGTGTAAGCTATTGACTGGAGAATTGGTTGTTAGGTTCAGCCAATTAATGTTTGTATCTCCTAAAATTATGGTTTCCTGTGAGATGTTTTGGTTTGCCCATGACAAAAAGTCCTCAAGGAGAGGGATATTTTGACCTGGTGGGATGTAAATTACTGCTATAATTATACTTTTGTTTTTATTGATTTGAAGGGAAGTTAGTAGGATTTCTAGATTGCCAAAATGGGGGTCGTTTGGGATATATTGTTATGTTAAAGCTGTGATCGTAGATTAGTGTTACACCACCACCACTTTTTTTGTGGAGTCTATCAGCACGAAGTATGTTGTACCCTGGAGGAAGAATTTCAGTATCTGCAATATGAGGTTTTAGCCATGTTTCTGTTACTGTTACAATATTTGGGGTATGAGTGGATAGCCATACATAGAACTCAGTAATTTTGTTACATATGCTACATGTGTTTATTGGTACCAATTGAAGCTGTAGGCTTTTTGGGGTGGTTAAAGATGTAGGGCCAGGATTGGGGTGGATGTCTCCACATTGTGTGAGAGAGAGGAGGAGGCAAATAATAGCATTGGTGTCATTTTTTATGTGCTAGTGGTTTAGGAAGATTAGTGTTGTTTAATTTGAGGTTGGATTGGGTAAGGAAATGTTTTGTTTTGTATAGGGTATAAGCATTGTGTGGGATTAAGGAGGGTGAGATGTTTGAATAGCTATTTCTGCTAAGACTCAGTGGAAGGGTTTATGTGCTAGATCTTGGAGTTATTGGTGGTAAGGTGGGATATGTAGTGGTAGTTAGGGTTAATAAAGTTAGAGATGTAATGAGGATAGGAATACGAATGAAGTATGTTGTGAGCCTGTGTGAGTCTATGTGGTAGGGCATTTTCTATGCATAGCAGGTGTGAATTAAATGTGATTGGAAAATAGAGGTGGAGCTGAGGTGTGTGAGCTGAGTGGTGTACAGGTGATGAAGTAGGTATGGATTGGGTTTGTGGGTGTATAAATGTAATGACACAGGGGGTGGGTGGGAATGGGGGTAGGGTAGGGGAGCGGAGTGAGCCCGAAGGGCAAACGGAGCGGGCAGCACAGATCCTGTGATTCCAGCACCAGAAAAAACAATGTCCACAAATGTTACAGGTATGACAAGGCTTAGAAGAGCTAAGACCTTTGTTTATTCTATTTGAAATAGATATTATCAGGCAGTAAAGATAGAATGTAGTAGGAGCAAGTGTTTGGGTACTAGTAAAATTAATTTAGCTAGAAACTCTTAACTAGCAAAGCAGCATGTGCTAACAAGGGTTTCTGGGGCTTAATATAGAGTGTTAGTAGCTATCAGGCAAGAGAATTAGCTGCAGGAGGGCTAAAACAGATAAACAAAACCTAAGCAAGGAAGTAGGGTATTTGACCTGTCTGGCCAGGAATTAGAGTGTATGACCTGCCTAACCAGCTGATAATGGCTACAGACTAATGAAAGGTAATTCAGAGGTGTGGGGCAGCTAGGCTAAGGGAGGTGACTTAGGGTAGCAGAAGGACTATGCAGGAATGGGGGATTCTGTGCTGCGTGCTTACAGAATTTTAAAGTACAACTTAAGTTAACATTGATAGTTTAAAAGCTGGACATACAATATGCTTGGACGTTTGCTGTTTTATTTAACCTTTAAAGAGCGTCCAAGGAACTGCGTCTTCCTATTCAGGAGGTGCATTCAGGCTATCAGGACACTAGTTGAGGGTATTCCAAGAGGCAGGGTGTAAATATGTTTGGACATTTGCGGTCTTATTTATCCTTTAAAGAGCATCCAAGGCACTGCGTCTTCCTATTCAGGAGGTGTATTCAGGCTATCAGGACACTAGTTGAGGGTATTCCAGGAGGCAGGGTGTAAATATGCTTGGACGTTTGCCGTCTTATTTAACCTTTAAAGAACGTCCAAGGCACTGCGTCTTCCTATTCAGTAGGTGTATTCAGGCTATCAGGACACTAATTGAGGGTATTCCAGGAGGCAGGGTGTAATAAATCCTTAGTAGTACATTAACTTCAGCCGAAGCCATGTGTATGCATGTGTGTGTGCGCGTGTGTGTATAACTTCCACCTTGGAGGGCATTATTGCTTGCTAAACATTATGTCACCCACCTCTGGATACTTTGTTGTCATAGTGGGCAAAACTTTATGGTTACCAACCAGTTCTTACTGATGGCCTAGGGTATGTCTTGAAATTCCAATCCATAGGTTTTGATGGAATTTCCTTTCTCCAAAAATCTTCTTTTTCAACTTCTGAATATTTTATTCTGCTAAACAAAAGGTTCTTGGTGCATAAACATGCTCTGTTCAACCCACAGACATAACATGTGGAATCATAACTCCAATGTGACAGGTAGAAATATCTTGCACTAATGTAAGAGTCGGGTTTTAATTATAATGTCTCAACACTTTATTATACGCTACTAGTTGCTTATGTCTTTTAACTGGATTCTGTTGGTGATACTCCTGCATGATTCTTCATCAACCTTTGGTTAGGTATGAACCTTCATGTAGGTTACAAAGACAAAGAGTGCTCCCAAATCTTACCATAGGTCACAAAGCCAAAGAGTCTTCCAAATCTCTTTCATCCAGAACATGACACAAATATTCACTTGATGACTTGGCAAACTCACATTTCAAATGTTTTACTTCAAAACTAGCATCTTACAATGTCTGTAGCACTTTCTGTATGTTACTGAGGACTCACTCTGTCTTCTCCATTTTATTCTGTTACATATTTCCCTTAATCCACTCATATATCCAGCTTTTGATGCAGCCTAATGTTCTAGAATCTTCTAGTCCTGCAGGTAGCCTTAAGTAATTTTACCCCCAAGAATGGCAAACTACACTAACATTCAAGCCTCAAGACCACTGGCAATGTGATATTTATTGCAAATAAAAATGTATGAAATACGTTCATTGGCATAAACACTTTTTGTTAACAGACATTATTAACTGGTCATAATCTACAGCTTTTACTTTTATAGCAGCAGTTGCTTTCAGAAACATTATTTTGGTTGCTTTTCATGCACAAACTGTATAACTTTAACCCTGTTTCATAGTATTCAATATTCACTAGGTTTTCAGTTGTTCAGCATGAATCTGTTCTTTCTACCCTCAAATTATAGCACATTCCAATATACACATACTGAACTTCCCCCAAATAATACGGCCTCTTTTTCCAGGGGAGGATAACATTACATTCACATAGAACTATTAATCTTGGGTTACAATCTGTTATGTTAAATTATTTTATTTTATTCAAACTGGCATACCATCAGCCTTGAAAACAAAACATATACAAGATGAAAGAGAAAAACAAAACAGTTGTATTTATTTTACCTTCAACAAAAATAAAATTCAAATAAACATTGTTTCTCCTGACTGGGATTTACATCAATCTGTTCCTTTATTGTCCACTCATGATTATTATATCACAGATTTTGTGTGACCATTTCAAGCAGCTGGAAAGAAATGTTCACAGGGAAGACACATTTTAATAAAGAAATGTTCACAGGGAAGGCACAACATCAATAATCTTTTTTGCTCCTATCTATGACCCTAGAAGCATTTCACCCTCTTTGTTTTTCAGTCGTGCTCATTCCAACAAAGTTTGCAATCTTTTAGCCGCATGAACCCACCAGCTCTATCCCACTGCTCAGTCTATCTAGCAATTAGTGCTGCAAATAAAGCAGTCTTCCATTTATACTCTATTATTGCATTGATAAATAGGAAGCATCTCCCTAAATGCATGTCTAAAACTATCAATCTCACTTTTTGCTTCATACTTTCCTGGCATTCCAATGCACCCATCCATTGTTGGGTGTACCAGTAATGTTCAAATAATCTGTATCCACAAAATATATTTTTCCTACCACCACCAATTTTCTACATGGTTGCCGAGTTCTATAACTCTCTCTCTCTATCAGTCTCCCAATTTCTCTTTGTCTCAATCAATAATGCCTTGGGTTTTCCATACTGGTCACCTTTTTTTCAAAGATACAACATTCAAGGTATTTTTAGTGAAGCCACTTCATTACACTACTTTTCCTTTCACATAGTTCAACAGATCATGTTTCTCTTCTCCCTCCAAAATGCCACAGGACTTTGGATTCTTCATTTGCACTTTCTCCTCCAGTCCAGTAAGATGGGCCTTACTCTGATCAACCCCCTTAACTGTTCCTGCATCTTTCTCCTGAATCTTCACTGTTTGCTATGTATTTTATTATATGAACCCCATATTCTTTCACAGCCACATATGGCATGCTTTCAATGGTGCCTGGTGTGATGATGTGAGGTAGTGCCAGCCATGCTAAGGGGAGTAGGGCAGTGCATGTATAACATATGCCAGCATCGTTAGCTGATGTTTTGTAAAGAATTATATGTCATCTAGTGAGGGGGTAGTGTGGGAACCACAGAATCAGGTGACCAGATGCGATGTCATGCTATAGCCAACAATGAAATTGTATTTGAATACTAGTGGGAAATGTGGTACATGCACACTGTCTTGGACCTGACAACAAAGACACTCATTCACTTCATCTTGCCTTGCTTTAGTAAGTAACTTGGGAACAGTAATTCTTCAAGCAGTTAGAAAATATAGTGAGATTAACTAAATATTGTTTTTCCATGTCTGTCTGAGTCTTTCCATCTGTGTTGCTTTTTTTTTTTAATATTTCCTGTGAATTGAAATTTGTGTTTATTGTAAATAGATATTCTGTATTTTCATGTTTTCTATTTTATTATCTATTATTAAATATATCTATGCTTTCATTGTGGCTGGTCTTTTAGAAAATATTTAACCTTTGAGAGTAATTGCATTTATTCAGTGGCACTGTGGCTCCACATTCCTGAAAGTCTTGCTGCTTGGTCAAACATTACCATTTGTATAAGTATTAATTTTACTGAAAGTAATTGGGTACCCTGGTAAGAGCCTTAGATTAGCTGGTTTTGGGTGTTCTGGTGGCAGTGTATCTACCTTATAGTCTGAGTGGCGGTAGCAAAGTGGGTAAGCTATGCCAGCCTTTCCCAAATGTGTGTGTGTGTGTGTGTGTGTGTGTGTGTGTGTGTGTGTGTGTGTGTGTGTGTGTGTGTGTGTGTGTGTAAAAATGAAATCTCAAGGAGAGTGTGTGTGTGTCAGCTACTTTGAACAGGGACATTGAGGGCATTGATTTCACAGAGAGGGTGGTGGAAGAATTTTGTGTTTATTTATTTATTTTTATTTAATATTTGTTTACCGGGAAAGTCAGACTTGGAACAAAGCCAATTTTCAGCAGAGGGCCAGGGAGAAATGCTCCAGAGGCATGTCTTTATAACATGGGAGGAAACCAGAGCACACAGAGGAAAGCCACATGAACACAGGGAGGACATGCAGACTCCACACAGAAGGCACCCCAGCTGAGAAACAAAACCGGAGAACATATTGTTGTGCGGGGACAATGTTACCGCTGCACCACTGCGCTATCCAATTGGCTTGGAATTGGAATTGGCTTGGAACGCTCAGCTAAGGACTCAGCTCTATAGCTGTGTCAGTGAGGAGTCTTATTTGGGGCCTGGAAAGAAAGCCCAGGAATGGAGTGTGTATTCTCTGTGTGCTCTTAAGGGAAATTGTACTTGGTGTAGAGAGCTGCATCTGAAAATACTGTGTGTGTGTATTTTTTCTCAGTGAACATTCCCCACCAATGTCAGTGATGAGGACTGAGGCTCCTTGATCGGGTCTATATAATTTCATTGAAAACTTATTTCACTGAAGCTTAATTCATTGACACATATTCACTGAAAGCTCACTTAACTGAAAACCCAGTTCACTGAAAGCCCATTTCACTAAAACTCATTTCATTGAAAGGTATATATGGCCTTTTCCCCACTGTTGTGTGATCCTGGAGTTAGTATATAAAGTAAGGGGGGGTGTGGGGGACACAGCCCCCCACTGGGGGGTGTGGGGGTGTAGCCCCCCACATATTGTAAATATTTTAAAGCAAATAGATGGATACTTACAAGTGTAATTAATAAATTATTCCAGAAGACAACATATAACCAATTTATGTGGGGGGCTTTGCCCCCCCACACCCCCCTTACTTTATATACTAACTCCAGGATCGCACAACAGTGGGGAATAGGCCACATATACCTTTCAACTAAATGAGTTTCAGTGAAATGGGTTTTCAGTGAAGTGAGCTTTCAATGAGTATGTGTCAATGAATTAAGCTTCAATTAAATGAGTTTTCAATGAAATGATATAGACCCCCTTGATCACTGGCCCAGATGAAGGATGGCACACCTGGAGCTGTAACACCAGTAGGTTCATAGGTAAGTACTACGCTAGCTGCCCTTGTGGCACACCTGGAACTGTAACACAGGTAGGTTCATAGGTAAGTACTACGCTAGCTGCACTTATGGCACACCTGGAACTGTAACAAAAGTAGGTTCTTAGGTAAGTACTACGCTAGCTGCCCTTGTGGCACACCTGGAGCTGTAACACCAGTAGGTTCATAGGTAAGTACTATTCTAGCTGCACTTGTGGGTCATTCTAAGCCTAACCAATTTCCCTTTTTTTGCTCAAAATAACATATCTGATTTGGTTATAGAGTGGCCTTACCCATCCCATGGTCAATAAGGATATATTACTGCTAATAAGAATAACTGAGATCATACCACAGATCATTTGAGGGACCCATGCATAAGATAAAGCATTTAGGAGCTCCATCTGTCCATTAGTAGTGTAGGGGCAGTCCTGGGGGAGTTTGTTTGTTTGCCATTAATAGATCTAAGTTGTGATTGAAAATGGACAGAGATGAACTATGTGGATGGGCAGTCTGTTCCATAGCAGTGGTATCCACTACCAAATATGCCTGTCCCTCCAAATCACTCTGTTTATGTTGCAGAAGAGGTTTAGAACCCTAGACCAAGTATTTCTGATGCCATTTGACTTGCTGATGTGCAGTAAATATATCAGTAATGGGTCAAAGAATGCCTTGTATGCCAGACACTGGCCACCTCTTAACAGGTTGCAGAATACCAAGTATAGTGACAGAGCTTTGAGTCACTCCACGTAGCGTAGAGCATGTCATTTAGGCCTTGTACCCTTTTAGTAAGGTAAGTCTGGGGATATTCCAGTTGTTGCACATGTGTGGACAGATACATGCCAAACAGGCTTTATATTCAATGACTGGCTTAATGAGGCCTGAGAAGAGTGAAAACTGAAGGTCAAGCATCGAGCACTAGAGTTTGGATAGAATGGCCCGTTGGGGTGAAATGCTTCACCCTTCCTAACATCTTCTTTCTCATGGCTGTTTGACTCACAATGGCTGCCTTCATTGAGGGAGATGTGAGGGCTTCCCCAATCATCTTTCCTCTGACTCAACAGTGTATGCAATGAAAATAGCACAAGGCACATATATAAGTGAGGAATAGAGGCTACAGTCCTTTGTTCTGTTCTTCTGCCCTAAATAGGTCTGTTGGCTACCACAAGATGTTTTCTGAGTCACACCACTGATAACCAACAGGTTTAAAACATGCACATAGATCTAGCTTAACAACCAGTTCACCAAATACAACCTGGACAAATAGCATAAACAGACTATCCACTGCTGTCCTGAGTAGGATTCCAACATCCACACCCAGGAGGCACTACACAGTAGCTACTAACAGAGCTGAGTCTTTAGCATTCTACCACAGCCCCCCTTTTCACCTCTTTTTCTATGAACCACTGTGTCTCCCAGAAATCATTACTCATTTGGGTACTTTTCCATTAACAGGGCAACTATGCAGTTCCTGACTTCAGTATATTTATAGTAGAACAGCATTTTACAACATACAAGCACTTAACTGCTATTATCATCATATACCCTTAAACTACATCTGTGTAATCTGTACTACATAACTTCTGTGATTTACACTTCTCACGCCTTTAACCACCTGCAGAACAACTTATCCGGTACCACTTTTAAAACCCTCTTTCAACCTGTCAGTCCGAAATACATGTCAACAAATGTATTCCTTACTAAGAAAAATCTACCAATTACATTAAAGAATATTACATTGTATAATGCATCATCCTCTTTTCCAAAAAAGTGTCCAAAATTATTGTTATCATAGGCTGCGGATAGCAATGTTTCAGTAATTATGGCCTTAAGAGCCTATCTGTGGTATTACAACTTCACAAATCCTTTAAAGTACACAATTTAGGTGAACCCTTCCATTCCAATTAACAGTTGTACAACATGAATGTCAGTTGAAGAGAAGCAAAGATACTTTCCAGAAAATTTAAGGAAGATCATACTTGGACGCAGTTCCATTTCAAATTAAAGTACATCTACCCACTTTAAGTTTACCTTGAGCATAAATATTAAAACGTACTTTGCAGCTCTTCTATGGGAATCTCTTCTAAGTTAAAAGGAAATGGTAACTACCACAATGCTGCAATATATGGTGATGATTTCAAACAAGCGGAGCCGATACCCAGCTGTATTAATGTATTTTTTGAAATGCCAGGTCTTCGTTTAACTATAACCCTTGTTTCACACTGTCATTCTAGTAAAGGGGTACTGCAAGTGCACATGAATAAAATGTGGATATTTTGACAACACCTACATAACTGGTCAACTCAAGCAGTGGCAACTCCCACCAAAATTACTCAACTAAAATCACACATCCGTAAGATCAAAAGTATAGGAAAAATACAAGGTCTGAGACAGAATACAAAAACAAGTTACCACCTATAAACTAGCAAACTGAAAGCAGCATAAAGTAAAACAGGCCAAACAATAACAGTTCCCTTACTTTTCCATCTATATTTCGTGGCACGACTGTTGCCCCATTAACAGAAAAGTACCCTCATTTCTTTCAAATTATTACACACTCACACACACGCACACACACACACGCACACACACGCACACACACACACACACACACACACACGCACACACAGACACACACACACGCACACACACACGCACACACAGACACACACACACACACACACGCACACACAGACACACACACACAGACACACACACACACACACACACACACACACACACACAGGGATAAATCCCTATACTATAGCTTCCATCCTTACAAAGTAGTACTTCCACTTCTCTAGATTACTGGGCTACAGACCCTCCATCTACCATGCCAGTCTTGAAATATAGCCAAATAAAATAACAATTAACACAAAATGGTAATATTTTTTTAAATGGTCTGGATTTTGGAGATGCATGCCAGAGCACAGCAACCTACAGTGCAAATAATACCCCTTCCTCAGTTACTAAATAATGCATGAATAAATAACTGAATACCGGTAACAAGATCATAAAAATGAATAAAGAAAAACTTTATTAAGAGGTTAAGAGGTATGCTTGACATCTGCATGATCTAACCTAACAATTGTGCCACTACTTGAAAATGCAGGCGATAATCCATCAGCTCTCTTTGGACCACATTACTTTTTTAACAGCACTTACCTGTTAATACAGTCAGGAGTTACTGTCCGTTTTAAAGACAATGATGAAGCCCTCTTGTTTAGCTCTTTTTCGGCAAGAACGACAAGTCCCTCTTCAACTCTTCTTTGACGTGAACCCACAGGTCCTATTTTGGCACGAGAAAACTAAACGGGAATGGTTCTTTGGCCCATGTGCACACTGGCATTGAGGTTAAAAGTCACGGGCGTAAAAAAAATGTTGAATTTGTTCTTAAAGGGTCGCCGGTCACATGGAAGAGCTCTGAGGGCCACATGCAGCCCATGGGCTGGACATGTCTGCTCTAGGTGGTGTTTATTGGAGGAAGAGTTGTGTAGACTAACCACTTTAAGCATCAACTGAGATGAGCAGTATTTTCAAGATATGAGAACATGGATCACAGACTGTGCACTGTGTCAGGATTAGCCACTTGATGGTGTAAAACTGGCTGTAAGGGATTTGATCATGTCGACTAATTTTGCCAAAAATTGTAAATTTCAAAATAAGTGGCTTGAGGACCGCCTACTCTAACCTATGCCAGCGACCTATGATAATGGTCCGTGGCATAGGTCAGAGACCCAAGATAATGATAGGAGAGATCAATGTGTCACTATTAGCCAGTGTGTACCTGCCATAAAGCCCTGCAGCTCTGAGTCAATAAGCTACTGACCAGCCAGTGCCCAGTTGCTTGGCTTGGGTTACCTGGGGTAGCTCTGTTCAGTGAACGTTTGATATAAAACCAATCAACCTGCCAAACATACTATGGATTGATAAATTCTGCGGTACCAAGAAGGAGGCAAGAGTATTCCAAACTGAAAATGTATTAGAACAAGTTTAGCACTTTCATTCCATATATCACATAGAACTTCCTTGGTCAAGAGTAGTGTTAATAGAATAAGTCAAATTTGTAAAGATTCCTGGTATTTTTTAGGCTTAATAAATGAACTCGAGTTTGATGAAAATATCATTTTTGTCACTGTTGATGTAAATAATTTGTATTTGGTAGTACCACATACGCTGGGATTGAAATGGTTGAAGAGCAGTTAAAAGAGAAGCAGAAATGAACACAGATAAAATATGTGTGGCAGTAACCCTGGTAGAGTTGGTATTAAAAAACAACTTCATATATTTTGATAAGCAATATTTTAGACAAGACACTGGAGCAGCTATGGGTGCTGCCTGTGCCCCAGCTTTTGAAAATTTGATTATGGCCTACTGGGAGGAAAATTATTTATTTAAAAGTGAATTTAGTAACTCCTGGTCAGGCTATATATGTTTTTTGGATAACATTTTTATTTTTGTGGAGAGACAATACTGATAAATTAAGTACATTTTTGGACTTCATCAATAGTACTGTGGAATTTTTTAAGTTTAGTTATTCAATTCAAACTGAAGTTAGATGTGGAAATAAGAAAAGAAAGAGCACAGTCTAGATTTGTTTCGACTATTTACAGAAAATCTACTTTCTCTAACAATTACCTCCTTTCATAGTTGGCATCCTACACATCAGAAAAAGGCTGTAGTAAAAGGGGCAGCTAGTAAGGCTGGCAAGAATGGTGTCAGACTTAGATATCTTTCTTGTAGAGTGTGAGATGTTGTCGAGTACGTTTTCTAGGAGAGGGTACCCCCAAGAATTTTTAACGGAAATTAGGGCTGAAGTAGTGCTCAAGAAAACACGCAGTATGTATTGTCCTATACTGAGTGCAAATAGTAATGTACATATTATGGACAAAAGCAACACTAGAACTTTAAATGTTAATCATAACAAAACATTTATTTCAACATTCAACTTGGATAGTAAAGCCTTAGGTGATTGTTTGATAAAGAACTGGGAGATATTTCAAGTAGATAATACAATTCTTAAGAAAGTTGGTAATAAGCCCATATTGGTTTATAAGAAAGATAGGTCATTCAAAACATTATTGGAGAGTTCTAGGAAAAATCAACCAGTTAGTAACAGACCCCTAGCAAATGTTCAAGCATGGCCATTGCACTCATTGCAAAAACATTCTGGTAGCAAGTAGTGTCATAATTAGAAATAAAGAATATTTTGTTACAGGGCATTATTGTTGTGAATAAAAATAATGTGGTGTATGGAGCTTTGTGTTCTAAGTATCCTGCTTTTTATGCAGGGAAAACCCAGAGGATGCTTAAGATGCTTAAGAAAAAAATGTATGAACACATGGAAGATATACAAAAATCAAAAACACTAAAGCCCCTTTCAGACACATACAACAAAATAAGGACCACCATTTTGCTTTTGCAGTTATAGAGTAACTAATAGAAGATAAAAGGAGTTTTATTATAGAAGAACAGCTTAATAAATGTGAATTAAAATGGCAGTTTTTAGTTGATGCAACATGTTTTCCAGGTCTGAATGATTCAATGGCTATTAGTTTTGTTTTAAAGTTGAAATACTATGATGCTACATAACTCATTGTTATTTCTGTTTTTATCCTTGTGTATGGTTTTGCCTTGCAATCAGTTTTAATTGATAGGTTGGGTCTAATGGTGTATCATGTGATTTTAATTATGTATGAAAGAAGTGTCAATAACAAATTTAGTTCTGAGGAAGTCCTATGTGACGCACAGAACAAAAGCGCTACACTTGTTCTAATAAATTTTGAGTTTGGAAAGCTGTTGCCTCCTTCTTGGTACCACAGAATTTATCAGTTAGTGTTTGGTGTGTTTTTGTGGAGTATTTAAGTTTACCAGTATGTACTATGGATTCCAACACTCAGCATAGGTTCAGTGACAGGATGGAATTTGGAAGTGGATGACATGATGGTAAGGAGAAGGCTGGACATCCTGTGTATCCAGAAAACAAGATGGAAGAGCAGTGCAGCAAGGCCACTTGGCTTCGGATCCAGAGATTTTATTACTCAGGGAGAGGACAGACTAGAAATGGTGTGGGAACTGTGGTGAGGGAGAGTCTTCAGAAGACAGTGAGTGATGTCTTCAGAGTTAGTGACAGACTTATGGCAATCGGTCTGCAGTTTAAGGACAGGGCAGTATTCATAATTTCAGCCTATACCCCACAGCAGGGTTATGATAAGGAGGAGAAGAGCGCATTCATGCAGCAGTCACAGGACCTACTAGATAAAGCAGAGCAGCAAGTGTTGGCATTGATAATGGGGGGCCTGAATGCTTATATTTGGACAGCTAGAGCAGGTTATGAGGACTGCCTGGGTCCACATGAATGAGGTAACAGGAATAAAGATGAAAAGGCCATTCTAGACTTCTCTATGGCAAATGACTTGATGCTGGCCAACATATGGTTCTTTAAAAAAGACAGTCACAAGATCACATACAAGAGTGGTCAACACGCAACTCAAGTAGATTTCCTCCTTGTAAGGAAAGGGCATTGGGTAGAGTCAGAAGTTGCAAAGTCATCTCCAATGAAATAGTAGACTCATAGCATAAACAACTGGTGGCCACAATCAGCTACAAAAAGTGGTCAGTGAAGAAGTTGACTGGAGTGAAGGAGCAAGAGTCCAAGGAAATACTCAGGGCTCTGGCACCTCAGGAAGAAGAGGAAATAGGTGGAGATGAAGAAGAATGGCAGCATCTCAAAACTGCACGTATGAGGACTATAGAACAGTTATACAGCAAACCAAGTATGGAAATAAAGTAAATATGGAAGGTTGGTGGTGGAATGCAGAAGTCCAGGAAGTTAACAAAAGTGAGGGAGTGCATGAAAAAGTGAGGGATAGAAAAAGATGAACTAGACAAAGAAGAAATTCTGGATGGCTAACAAAAAGGCAGACAGAGCAGTCACAATAACAAAGAACAAGGCATCAGAGGCACTCTAAATAACTCAGCAGGTAGCACAAAGAAACTCAATCAGGTTGCAAGGCAAAGACAAGAAGAAAATGAAGATAGTCATCAGACACCATTCATAAAAAATGCCAGCGACAACCTGCTCACCAGCCCACAGAACATCAAAGGCAGAGAGATGGAGTGCTTCCAGCACTGTCTTAAGGAAGAAAACTTCACAGAAGCTATACTGAACCAGATGGGGCCTAGGATGAAAGAGGAAGAAGAGCCCAACCTAGAAGAAGTAAGAACAGCACTAAGGAATATGACATCAAGGAAAGCAGCAGACTCCAGTGAGGTCAGTGCAGATATAATCAAGATGTTGAGTGAGTTAGGGGACTAACTGCTTCACAGGATACTCATGGCAATATAGAAAGGAGTATCCTAGATTGACTGGTGAATAAGCATTCTAGTGCCAGTGTACAAGAAAAAAGGGGGTATTAAAAACTGTGGACAGTATAGAGGTATCACTCTGCATTAAAGTGTTGAAGAGGGTGACTGATAAATACATTTTCAGTGTAGTAGAAAGCAAAATGGGAAATGAGCAATTAGGATTCTGATCAGGATGTGGCACAACTCAACCGATGTTTGCAGTGAAATGGATATCTGAGAAGATGATAGAGATGAGGAAACACCCCAATTGGGGATTCATTGACTTGGAGAAAGAATATGACAAGGTCCCAAGAAAGATGATTTTAAGGAGTCCTGCAATGGTTTTAAGTCCCAGAAACATTGTTAGAATTAGTGCAGGCTATGATGGATGGATGGATGGATGTACAAGAACCAACCAATAAAAATACAAACAATGTTCAGACTCACAGAGGGATTCTTAGTGACAGTGAGTGTGCATTAGGGTTCAGAAATGCCCCATTTGCTATTCATACTGGTAATAGTCTACATTAGCAAACAGGTCAGGGGTTCAGATCAACAAAGCTGCTGTATGGGGTCTTCCAAGATGACTGTACACTGACCAGCAGCTTAATATCAGCTATGTCAATGTGAAAACAGAAACTGTGAAAAAAATGGATCATTAAAATTGTAAGCTTGGGTAAAATTCAGTTACTTGCTGGTAAGTACACAAAGAAGAAATTTAGTGACTCTGAAAGAAAATCAACCAAAAAAGGTGAAGAGAAAACATTGTCTGGGAAGAATCATGCTGCTGTTTAGCAAAAAGCAGTTCAGGTTTCAGCTTTGGTTCAAGATATGGATTCCAATAATTTACAGGAAAAAAATAAATCAAATGCACTCAGAAGTGATTAATAAATGAAACACTGAAGGAAAATGTCATCAACTCAAATAACAAAAGACTGTAAAATAGTAGAAACTTTAACTAGCTATTTAGATGAACTGATACAATTTCAAAAATCAGAGACTGATATGGAAAAATGCATACTGAATATAAAACTTCTGAAGAACAGATGTTTTAAAACAGTAGATTTATAAGACAGAGTATGCAGAGAAAACCTGAGATTTTCTGTTGTACCAGAGAAACTAGAAGGAACAGGCTGTATTAATTTTATGAAAACATAAATAAGCTAATGAAATGGTGCTCCACAGCAGGATGTGTGAATTGAAAGGGCACATTGTGTATATGCTCCAAACCTGGCCATGAGAAAGCAGCCAAGACCTATATCAGTAAAGATGCAATTATACCAGTAGAAAGAGTTGATCCTGACAAAACTGTGACAGAAGAAAATAGTATTAAACATTGGAGACAGCTGATTGTCTGTGAAAAATTATTATTTATTGTACAGTAGGCAGAAGAAAAGTAGATTTATCCCAGAATTCAGGGAATGTTGAGAGTCAGGTGATTCAAGCTGTTGTATTTAGCAGTCTTCAGAATATTTTCCTAGAAGATCAAAGACATTTTTGGATGCAGAAACAGGATAAGGAAGAAATTAAAAAAAGGTTTATCCAACAATAGTAGGCCAGCAAGCAGAAGGGGGATCTGTTTCTCATTCTTGTGACAATAAAGCTCATAGAGAGAGTTTGCCCATTAAACATTTTCCAGTATTCTAAAAGAAAATGCTTTAGAGACCATAGGAGTTGACTTAAAGAATCAATAAATATAGATGATGTAGTTAGGAATATGGATTAAAAATAATTTTGTTAAGGGAGCTAAGGATACATGGGAAGAAACAGAACAAATGAAAATACAAAAACTGAGAAACTGGAAGCTGTTATTTATGGCTTTGGATAGTAAGACACAAGAAGTGAAAATGTTTTTGTACTTTTAGTTTGATTAAAATATACCCAATCTGTATATAAATCAAAGGAGCAGTGGTAAACAATAATTAATAAGGAGTTGAATGTTTTTTTTCTGGCATGGAAAGAGGTCAAGAGTTAAGTGGGATTTTTATTTTATTTATTTAAACTTTGTTGATTGGGTTAATCTCACTAGGTTAGTAGTCTTTATTCAGGGGAGACCCGAGGTGGTATTTATAGTACCAGGGGAAATTTGGACAGTGCACACAGATCAGGTAACAATAATCAGTGCACTTCTCCAATCATAGCACCACAAAATAAACACATTTCTGGATTCACAAATACCGCAGGAAACAAGCTCAAAATAGTTAAAATACTTGGCAGCAAAGGAATAGCAAGGTGCTGTTCACCTGTAATTGTTTGGCCAAATTGCCCACATTCTCCACCAGTGCTATATCTTTTAACCACATTGGAGGCAGAAGTAAGAAAATAGGTTTATTAAAAATATGCAATAAAAAAAATTCCAGATTGCTCATTATTGATAAATGGTCCCAGCACTGGAGGAGCCATCTGGGGAACTGGAGGACAGTGAATAGGCTGATCCCACTTGCTTCTCTTAAAGGGGATGGTGAAGGAGGGCTGAATGGCTGAGCATGTGTGCTCTATTCAAGTTCCATTGTGGAGACCTGACAACCAAGGTGACATTTTCCTCAAGATGGAGCAAGAAGTCTGCAGCCTTATACTGTTTATGCTCAGCAGTCCCATAGAATACCCATAGCATGGTGATCCCCAGTGGGACCACTGGGCATGAATGGGGGAAACAGTAAGACAAAAAAAACTGACCCTCACATATATTATGGCACCACTTCCATTGTGGTTACCATTTCTGCACAAATGGCTCATAGGTTCTCACCCCCTTGGGGAACACAGAGGTCAACAGAGCAGTTGAAGGGGTGGCATTATGATGAGAGGAGGTCCACAGGAAAAACTTCTTCTTCTTCTTCTTTCGGCTTTTTCCCGGTTAGGGGTCGCCACAGCGGATCACCTTGTCCGCACATTGAATGGCAGTGGAGTTTTACGGTGTCGAGTTGCCAGCCCGGCACCCAACCTTCCACAGAAGGCACACTCACACGCACACCTAGGGCCAATTTAGAGTATCCAATCCACCTGCAGCATGTCTTTGGGATGTGGGAGGAAACCGGAGCACCCGGAGGAAACCCACGCGACCACAGGGAGGACATGCAGACTCCGCACAGAAGGCACCCCAGCCAAGGATCGAACCGGAGAACCTCTTGCTGTGAGGCAGCAATGCTAACCACTGCACCACCGTGGCCGCCCGTCCACAGGAAAAACTGACCCTTATAAATCAAACCCTACAAATAAAATCCACCTTAATTTAAATGAAAAAGTAAATCAAAATAAAAATGGAAGATAAAACATAATCAGACAATTGCAAAACATATTACTAGCAAATTGGGCACAAAACTATAAAAATATTCTAAAGACTATTAATGAAATAAAATCACATGCTTATATATTAAGCCTAGCAGATATTATCGTAACCCTTACTACACCCAACAAAAGCACAGAAGTACCTGAAAAAAAGAGTATAACTTACTTCAGAATTGCATCATAAAACTGTGCATCAAACAGCTCATTCATAAAAAACAATGTAATTTGCATAAAACCCTGTTCAACATAAAACATTACAGACTACAGAATTACACCTCCTTGAAATGTATGGAAACAGTAATTCAGAGTAAAGTAAAGAAAAACAAATAAAAGAAGTATGTATATGTGTGGATTTTGTTTGTCTGATACTTAATTTTTTGAAATGTAAGATAAGGAAACTGATTCCAACATTCATGACATTATCGCTCATCATGAACCTCATTCACTAAGCTACAATGCAAGATAGTTCATGTATTACACTCTGAATCCTTACATATTGCACATAACCACATATAAATATAGCATATTTACTCCTGCTCAGTTGTGGATGGGATTGTGCTTAAATAAGGTATCCAGTGAGCCAGTTTACTGACTCACTTAAGTAACAAATAAACACAGAAGTAAATCCCAAACAACTGCATTGTCTCAACCAAGTTACTTAGAAATAAAATGGTAATTTCTCCATACTGGCCCCCCACCCATCAACCAAACCATTTGGGGGGGGGCAGGAATATTTTTTTCTCTCTGCAACAATTTTAAATGAAGCCATAAATATTTTTTTATTTTATTTATTTGAATTTCTTGACTGGGACAGATCACTTACCACAGAAGACTAATTTCAGCCTCAGTCCACAAGAGAATAGTACAATAGTATAATGCATTTTCATGGAAATAATGAGATTAAAATGTGCTTTGGAAAAAAAGCTGGATGAAGCAATGAAATGTTTCACAAATACGTACAATGGAAGAGAAAGAAAATGTGGAATAAGCAGTGACATATTTACAGTTGTGAACAATGTCCATCAGACTGTAGTGAGTATCCATCCATCCATAACCCCCTTTTTCAAATATTTGCACTTGAGGTCTGGCTATCACATCAACAGTGACCATCATGTAGAGCCAATGTTCTCACCTCTGGATGGCTAGCTTTAACAAAATTGTTCTTCCATACAACACACATGCATGTGCACTCACACCTGTGGCCAGTTTAGAGTGTCCAGTCCACCTAATGCAGGTCTTTGGAATGTGAATGGAAACTGAGCTTACAAAAAATACCTATATGAACACAGAGGGTACATACAGATTCTACATAAAAGGCATTCCAGCTGAGAATTGAACCAAAGAACCTCTTGGTAAGAGGCAACAATATACAGATGACAATACACTTCAGTTATAGGGATGCATGAAAAAGTTAGTTAATGAAGAAGGTATGGTTAACAAGAGGGTTGTTGAAGTAATGGTGGGTTTATGTAATGTGACTGGAGATACTGCATTGGCATTTAACTCTTATCTGAAAGCGTGTCCATAGTTAGTCTGTCGCTAAAGGGAAATTGTGCTGTCGATAATTTTTAGGCAACAAGCGACTACTTTGTTGCTCGTTTAGGCCAGGACAGAGTTAAGTAGTTGCCGACTACTGTCTATATGATGTAACAACTGAGAATGTAATTGCTTGACTAGATTGCATAACCACGCAGTATAATTATTGCAGATATCAGAGTTTAAAAATTGTTGAAAGTTGCATTTTTAATGTTATTGCAGATATTAGAGTTTAAAAATTGTTGAAAGTTGCATTTTCAATGTTACAGACAGCTAGATCTGCTAGTGTAACAAGTGATAACTTTGTTGCTCATTTAGGCCAGGACAGTGTTATGTAGTTGCCGACTGGCATCTATATAATTCAACAGTCGAGAATGTAAATGCTTGGCCAAATTATAACTACACTGTATAATTATTGCTAATTTAACAGCTAAGAAGTTGTAGAAACCTGCATTTGTCACTGTTATAGACAAGATTTGCTAATGTAGACTGTCTGGTCTGATTACTGCTTGAAAGAGAGGCTCGCAGTTAAGGAAGCATCTTACTGCTGTTACACCTCTGCATGAAGGTTCTTAATGGTCCATTTCTAGAACTTTTAAGTTACTCTCATTGCTCTGAATGTAACCTATCTCCATTATTTTTATTGCATTTTTAACCTGGTTAACTATACCCCACTTAGGCTAAGCAATTAATGTTTTTAATTCTCTATCTTTACAGTTCCCATTCACTAAAACTAGCGTGCTGACCCTCCCTATGAAAACATATTAACTTGGATAAAGCAGCACCCACAGAACCATCTCAGGAAATACCTAACTTAATTAGCAGTGTATGTATTGCTTTGTGTAGCAAGTGATGTGATTTGTCTAAATTGTGACTAAGTGGCAAGCACATAGCAAAGGGTTCCCCTTCTAGACATCCCAGTTCCCCAGCAAAATATAGCAAAACACATAAGCGCAACACAAATAAACTATCTCACTTCTATGTCTATATTATGGTAAAACAGAATAAGAAGGACATAGAACACCAAAAATATAACAGAACCGTTAAAATCTGAACTGTGGCAGTCTAGTATATAAGAAGGTAATACTGTATTTCTAGATAGGGCATATGTAAATCAAACCTCACAGAAAACTCTACTAACATATAGAATAAATTGAATTTAAACTACTGAAACTAGTAGAGACTCACTTGCAGGGATTACAGTTGAAATGAGCCTGATTGTTTCTTTTGAGGAAGCGCTCTCACGGCTTCTCACTCAAACCCACTCCATTTCACCCTCGCTAATGCTTGGGCTCACTCCGCTCCCCTACTTTACCCCCATTCCCACCCACCCCTCTTTCCTTTAATTTATACTTAACTAGTCACACTCTCCCCAATTCAATCCAATCACAAATTCACTCTGCCCCTACCCTACTTATTACCCCCCTCATCTACATTTATACCTCCCACTCACAACTCATTTTAACCACATATTAAAACAACACTTATCACTAAGAATATACATTCATAATTACAATAATGAAACTAACCAACTCTACAAAAAAAAATAAACAAATAAATAAAATATATACATATTTTATTCAGCTGCTCTTACTGTTACTGTCTTAGTTGCTGTTCTGCGTGCTATCTGTTCAGTTGCTCTTACTCTGCACTTATTACTGCTTGTTAGTAGCCTTCTAATTTACTGCCTTCTGCATTTGTTTTTTAGTCATTTGTTAATTTAATTGCATTTATTTAAACTGTATTTGCCGTAATATTGCTACACACTCAAGTGTGCTAGCCTGCACTGCAATTTGAATTGTATTTACTGCTGTTTTAGCTGCTTTTCTGTAAATAAAATAAAATAAAATAAAAAAAAATAAATAAATAAACTCTAAGCTTGTTTCCTGCCTTTCCTGTAACTAGTCTAGTCAAGATACAGACTGTTGGTAAGCTTCTGAGCCCCCCCAAGCCTTTCTGTGTTGGAGGGAAGCCTTCTAGCTTATCAGTAGGAGTGGTAAGCACTAGGTATCCTATCTACCACAGGAAGAGTGGGTTTGGCCCAGAAATTGTAGTTCATTGGCCGTTTGGGCAGTTTTTCCATCTCTTTCTACTTTCTGGTTTAAAAGCCCATGTTTGCATTTGGTCCATGCCTTTCCTGTAACTAGTGTAGTCCAGGTACAGATTTGCTGTATCCAGGACTGTTGGGAAGCTTCTGAGCCCCCAAGCCCTTCTGTGTTGGAGAGAAGCCTTCTAGCTTATCAATGGGAGTGGTAAGCACTAGGTAACCTATCTTGCAGGGATTACAGTTGAAATGAGCCTGATTGTTTCTTTTGAGGAAGCGCTCTCACGGCTTCTCACTCCAACCCACTCCATTTCACCCTCACTAACGCTTGGGCTCACTCTGCTCCCCTACTCTACCCCCATTCCCACCCACCCTTCTTTCCTTTAATTTATACTTAAACTAGTCACACCCTCCCCAATCCAATCACAAATTCACTCTGCCCCTACCCTACTTATTACTCCCCTCATCTACATTTAAACCTCCCACTCACAATTCATTTTAACCACATATTAAAACACATCACTAAGAATATACATTCATAATTACAATAATGAAACTAACCAACTCTACAAAAAATAAAAAATAAACAAATAAATAAAATATATACATATTTTATTCAGCTGCTCTTACTGTTACTGTCTTAGTTGCTGTTCTGCATGCTACCTGTTCAGTTGCTCTTACTCTGCACTTATTACTGCTTGTTAGTAGCCTTCTAATTTACTGCCTTCTGCATTTGTTTTTTAGTCATTTGTTAATTTAATTGCATTTATTTAAACTGTATTTGTCGTAATATTGCTACACACTCAAGTGTGCTAGCCTGCACTGCAATTTGAATTGTATTTACTGCTGTTTTAGCTGCTTTTCTGTAAAAAAATAAAATAAAAATAAAAAAAAACTAATAAAAAAAAACTCTAAGCTTGTTTCCTGCCTTTCCTGTAACTAGTCTAGTCCAGATACAGACTGTTGGCAAGCTTCTGAGTCCCCCAAGCCTTTCTGTGTTGGAGGGAAGCCTTCTAGCTTATCAGAGAGAGTGGTAAGCACTAGGTAGCCTATCTACCACTGGAAGAGTGGGTTTGGCCCAGAAATTGTAGTTCATTGGCCGTTTGGGCAGTTTTTCCATCTCTTTCTACTTTCTGGTTTAAAAGCCCATGTTTGCATTTGGTCCACGCCTTTCCAACTAGTGTAGTCCAGGTATAGATTTGCTGTATCCAGGACTGTTGGGAAGCTTCTGAGCCCCCAAGCCCTTCTGTGTTGGAGAGAAGCCTTCTAGCTTATCAGTGGGAGTGGTAAGCACTAGGTAACCTATCTACCACAGGAGGAGTGGTTTCTGGCCCAGAAATTATAGTTTATTGGCCGTTTGGGAAGCTTTTCCATCTCTTTCAACCTTTTTGATTTAAAAGCCTGTGTTTGTGCTTGTTTCCTGCCTTTCCTGTTACTAGTCTAGTCTGGGTACAGATTTGTTGTATCCAGGACTCTTTGTAAGCTTCTGAGCTCCCACGCCTTTCCAAGTTGGAGGGAAGTCTTCTAGCTTATCACTGGGAGTGGTAAACATTAGGTAGCCTATCTACCACAAGAGTAGTGGTCCCTGGCCCAGAAATTGTAGCTATTGGCCTTTTGGGCAGTTTTTTTCAATCTCTTTCAACTTTCTGGTTTAAAAGCTGCACTTCCGCTTGTTTCCCACCTTTCCTGTAACTAGCCTAGTCCAGATACAGAGTTGCTGTATCCAAGATTGTTAGTAAGCTTCTGAGCCCCCCAAGCCTTTCTGTGTTGGAGGGAAGCCTTCTAGCTTATCAGTGGGAGGGGTTTAGGGTAGCTTATCTACCACAACAGAAGTGGTTCCTTGCCCAGAAATTGTAGCTATTAGCCTTTTGGGCAGTTTTTTTCTCTCTTTTTCAACTTTCTGGTTTAAAAAGCAGCACTTGGGCTTGTTTCCCACCTTTCCTGTAACCAGCCTAGCTTATCAGTGGGAGTGGTAAGCATTAGGTAGCCTATCTACCACAAGAGGAGTGGTTCCTGGCCCAAACATTGTAGTTTATTGACCATTTGGACAGTTTGTCCATCTCTTTCAACTTTTTGGTTTAAAAGACCACAGCGGCTCTTATTTCCCATCTTTCCTGTAACTAACCTACTGGGAAGCACTAGAAAGCCTTAAACTGATACAAGCCTTCTAGCTTAGAAGAGAGACTTTGGAGTGATTAAGTATCAGTTTTCTGGTTGGGAGGGTGGCCTAAGGGTTGGGAGGGTGGCCTAATGATTAAGGTGTTTGCCTTAGAAACACAAGGTGCAGGGTTTGAGTCTCACAAGGGATAATTGGCTAGGCTTGAAATGGCTCGCAAGGGCAGTTAGCCTAGTACTACCCTATGAACCTATGAACCTATGTACTTTCTTGCTGTACTTAACTGCTTTCCGCCTAAACGCTGATTTTCCAGCATTTATTGTGATTCAAAAGCTTGTTTTTTTTCACATATTGTACTTATTTGACTGCCTGCACTTTTAAAAAGTCATTTTTTGTTTAAATAATTTTTTAACTGTTGTACGCTATAGACTAAAGTATGATAGCCTTTTCTGATCATCTGTAGTCATTTAAAGCTGTTTTAAGTGTATTTTTACTGTTTTTGCCTTATCTTTTCAAAAAAACAAAAAACAAAAAAAAAATCCTTGTTTCCCGCCTTTCTAAGCTAGTATAGTCCAGTTTTCAGGCTAGTGCTGAATTTAGGGCTGTGTTATGAGTTTCTGAGTTACCCATACCTTACTTGGATAAAAGGAAGTTTCTCTGTTCACCTGTGAGAGAGGGGAGCTTTGAGCAGCCTATTTGTCCCTGGAGGAGTGATTCCAGCCCAGAAGTTAGTAGTTTATTGGCCATTTTGGGGTAATTTCTATCTCTTTCATTTCCCTGCTATAAAACGCGTTTGCATGGTTTTGTGCACCGTGCAGTGCCAGTTAGCTAGGGTTAAATTATTCCAAGCTCCACTAAGTCTCCTCTTCAGTTTTTCCCCTTGAAACTAGTCTAACTCTCAACCTAAGCACTCAAAAATCATCCTACAGCCCAGCACTTGCTCAGACCTAATAGCAAGCACCAATATACGCTGACACTTGATTGCCCAGCAGGGCAAGGCTCTTTATTCATCCCTCACCAACCAAGTGATTAAGCAGCTCACCCTACTATTCAGGCATGACCAAAGGGCAATTTCAGGTATACTCTCCAGTCCAGCTGGTGAACCTGGGTATCCTGAGGCAATGTTACAACTGCCTCATGTACACAGACAACCCTCTCCTCCTACCACAAAACACTAACATATGCAAGAGATGCAATTATACAGCCAAACTGGAGGCTAAGCTGTCTCCACCCAAAACTGGAACAGACAGTCAAGAGGAGGAGATTAACACTTGCACCACACCTCCAGCCACACATAGACCTACTAAACCAGCACTGGCAAAAAATACACATAATTACACAAAATCATACTCAGAGGCTCTAAATAAAAAAACTGCAAAAGCATCAGAGACCTCCAAAGCAGACACCCAAACAACCTGCACCTCCCATCACAAACCAGACAACACATAAAACACAAAATCAGTGTGCTGCACAATCACAGCCCTTATGACGAAATAACATACCTAGCACACTAGTAATAGGTGACGCTATAGTCAGGTACACTGACTTCCCACTCACTAGGCTGGACAAGCAGAAAGTTACTGTTAGCTGCCTGTCGGGAGCCAGAATCCACCACATAACACAAGCACTCAGGTCACTCCAGAACAAGTACAAATATGTGTGAATGACCTGAGATGTACCTCCCTGGACTACATGAAAAGAGACATGGAAGAGCTCTCTGATCATGTAGCCCAAGCTAGTGTGACCTTGACCATGAGTAGCATTCTGCCCTCACCAAGAATGATACCTCAGTATAAAGAAAAAATTATCAATTTCAACAATTGGCTAAGCTTCTGGTGTCATTCAAAGGGGGATCCAGTATCTGTCAGCCTGGGACGACATGCTCGACAAGCCACATTGCTTCGCAAGAGATGGCTTGCACCTGTCACCCCTAGGCTTTCGAATACTGGCCAAGGCTCTTGCTGCCCCCATAGTGCCTTTTTTAGGCAAGGCTCAAAAGTCAAACCCACCTCCGTAAACAGCACAATTAACAAAAAACTGAGAGTTATGCTACTCAACGCCAGGAGTTTAAATCTCAAAATGCACGTGCTTGAAGCACTCCTCAGTATGGAGAATGTCGACATCTGTGCAGTAACTGAAACCTGGTTCAAGGCTCCAGTGAGCACCCCCCAGCACTACTCGGCTACAACTCGTACCACACGTTTCGGCCACAGAACACAGACTGAAACACAACATTGGGAAAATCTGCAATGCAAATTGTGGCCTGCTACAGATCACCCTCCATGACCCTTGACCACCACTCCACCTTTCTGGAGACACTGGAAAACACGAAGGTCCTACTGAACACCCTGATATTGGGCAATTTCAATTACCCTACCATTCACTGGGAAAACTACTCTAGTACAAACTCCCAGGCCCAGCGCTTCCTGGAATTCATCATCTCAAATGCCCTGGATCAGCTGGTAAACTCCCCTACCAGAGGTGAAAACCTATTGGATCTGGTAATCACAAACATGGGCAACAGGTGTTCCACACCTGAGGTCAATCCGTCACTGGTTAGATCAGACCATGAACTAATCACTCTGGATGTCCACACCCCACCACCATCCCCAACTAAGGAAACCACAGTAAAAAACTTTTCTAGAGCAAACTTTACCTTACTTAAGACAGAGGTGGTAAGTTTCACAGCCCCCATGCTAAAGGATAATGCTGCCCAAGATGCAGAAACCTTTACAAATGCACTCTATGAGCACCTACAAGGATGCATGGATCATGCCATCCCTAGCAAAACCAAGACTCACTCCTCTAAGAGAAGGAAACCAACCTGATGGACCCCTGCCATAAACAGACTATACAACAGAAGGAGGAAACTAGTTCAGAAAAAAAGCAAATGCCAAGAAGCAAACACATCCGTGATCAGTATCAGTAAGAAACTAAGGTCCCTCATAAAATCATCCAAGGTTAACTTTGAAAGAAAAATTGCCAAGGATTCAAAAGATAACCATAAAGCCTTCTTTAGCTATGTTGAGAATCTAGGTGGCAACTCACAGATATACTCTGAGCTAGTGCAAAATAGTACAAAATATACTGAGCCTACTGATATTGCCAACATCCTGGCAGATAGATTCAGTGCAAACTTCACCCCCCTCTTACCTCCAAAAGGGCCCAAAACAATACCGGAAAAGTGTAGTGTCCCGGAAATCAAAGAAGCACAGGTGAAAGCCCTTTCAAAAGCCAAAAACACAGCATCAGTGGGGCCAGATGGTGTCCCAGGCTGCATCTTGCATGAACTATAGAACGAACTAAACACACTGTTCAACCTCAGCCTCTCCACAGGTTACGTGCCCATAGAATGGCACACAGCAACGGTTATTTCACTCCACAAAGGAGGGGCCACAACTGACCCCTTGCCTGACTAGCCTGGTCTGCAAGGCTATGGAACGCATCATCCTGGAACTCATTAACAAAGACATTGGGAACCTCCAAACACTTGGCCCAACCCAGTTTGGCTTTGTTAAGGGCATATTATGCCTACTAAACCTGGCTGACTTCTTCGAGACAGTCACCAAGGCCATAGATGAGGGAAAGGTTGTTCACACAGCCTACTTTGACCTCGCCAAGGCTTTCGACACCATTCCCCACTCAGGTATTACAGAAAAACTCACCAGCCTGAACATAAACCCCTACGGCACTAGATGGGTTGCCAACTGGCTTACAGACAGAACTCACATGGTAAGAATAGCGGGCTCCAGGTCCGACTCTAAACCAGTCACAAGTGGTGTCCCACAAAGCTCGGTCCTGGGACCCCTACTGTTCGGTATATACTTCTCAGAAGTACAGGCAAACACAGGAGGACTAACTGGGAGCCATAATTGACTCTTCATCTGACATGGACATCCTCCAAAAGGGCCTTACTGAGACGGACACCTGGTATCAAAGTCATGGCCTCAAGCTAAATGCCAAAAAATGCATAGTCATCCCGTTTGGGAAAAACAAAACACCCAAGAATTACCACATAGGTGGCAGCCACTTAATACAGAAGAGGTAATAAGGGAGCTGGGGACCCAGGTAGATAGTAATCTCTCCTTTGACAATCATATTGCAAAAGTAGTTATGAAATCCTTCTATGTGGCCCATCTAATTACTAAAGGGTTCACATCTAGAAATAAAGAGGTTATAGTGACCCTCTACTCGTCACTCATCAGACCCATCATAGAGTACAATGCCCCATTTGGGATGTACCTCACAAGACACTTCCAACAGCTGGAGAGACCACAAAAGTACCTCACCAAGAGGATTACTGGCCTCAAACATATGTCCTATGCAGCCAGACTGAAAAAACTCTGGCTGTATTCAGTGGCATATCGCTTACTCAGAGGTGATCTCTGCCTGACTTACAAAGCCATGTCCAACTCAGAATTGATGGACATGCTCCACCTAAAGAAATCCAAGTCACTGCAAGCCATGCGCTGTAGTGAGCTAAACCTCACCACAACAATAAATAGAACATGCTAGAGGGATAGATTCCTGTCACAGAGACTCCCCATGCTTTGGAACAAAATTCCAAACTACATTAGGCAGAGCCCCTCACTAACACTCTTCAAGAGAAACCTTGAAAAGTGGATGGGTAACAGAAAATACACCCCTGGGATCACTTCATTATCTCTGCTTCACAGGGGATCAGTTAATTAATCAATGGGGTGTTGAAAGCCAACACACTCTGGCTAGGCTTATAAATGCCCTTGGGCAGATAGCCTAGTACCTACCTATGAACCTACTATTCTCACCATTATTAAGATATCATCATACCTTATTACACTTTCACTACTATTTCTGACAATACATTGCTCCAGCTACAACATTACCATACAACAACCTATCACCTACCACACCACCTTTACTCATACAAATCCAACAATACACAACTAATAACATCACCATATCACCATCGATCTTTAATATAGACATTCAACACATCACCTGTTTCTCCCTTCTACCTCATACTACTACTACTAACCCCTCCACCAGATTCAATAGACAGGTGCTAAAATTCTTTAAAACTCTAACCTCTATAACCTCCAACTTAGCTCTCAGTGGTGACATTCACCCTAACCCTGGCCCACATACAAAACCTCATCACCCAGCAACTATTAATTCCAGCCGAACAAAATGCTCACTAATCCCCACTAGGAATAAATATGACCTTCTAATTCTAAACCTTAATATTAGAAGTATAAACAACAAAATTCAAGAACTACATGCAAATCTAGCACTTTACTCCCCAGACAAAATCCTTCTTACCGAAACCTGGCTCAAACCACACACCTCCAATAATGAGAGTCTCCCTTCTGGGTATAATATCTTATGGCTAGATAGATCAGGGGAAAATGGTGGTGATGTTGCTTTTTTTATATAAAAATCATTTAAAAATTGAATCATCCTACCAAGACATCCCATCTTTTAACAATGCAGAAGTATTACTAGCTAAATTTACCCTGAACTCAAACAAACATATCAATCTAATTGGCACCTACATTCCTCCTGGTAAAAATACCAGTACAATGGAAAACAAACTAAGCTGGGCTGACAAATCCCTTCCCCAAGAAACCATTATCCTATGGGACTTTAATATAGATTGGTCTGCCTGCAACTCTTAAAGCCCACTAGTCATATTAACCTGTAAAGCTTTACTCAGACCATACAAAGCCCCACCAGGATAAGTAGAACATCTAACAAACAATCCACACTAGATTGGATACCAACCAACAAACCATATCACATCCTTCACTCTGTCTGTCTACCTGACTCCTTAAGTGATCACCATCCTACTTATATCAGACAAAAAAAAAAACTCCAACAAACAAGTAATCTACAGATAAGAAGTACGAAACAATTTAACCCGACAACTTTATCAGCTCCCTAAACCATTGCAACTGGCTACCACTGAAATGGAATTCCCCTGGAAGATGCTATCCATCATTTCAACAAAACTTTCCTCTCGATACTAAACATGCAAGCTCCTATCAGAACCATATGTGTAAAATCTAACTATGCCCCATGGCTAGAAAAAGAAACAAGGTCACTATTAATAGCAAGAGATAAAGCATGGAATCAGTGGTATAAAACAAAAACTAATACTGCCAAACAAAGCTACCAAGGGCTCAGAAACAAGGCTAAAAAAAAAACAGATAAAAAAGACAAAACAAAATATTACACTGAAATCCAAACTAAATACTATAGAAATCCTCAAAAATTCTGGTCTACAATAAAAAAACATACTTCCACCAGGTAAACCAACTACCCCACAACCCACTACCTCAAATACAATAGACAACATAGCTACCCCATTCAACAAATACTTTACTGAGTCAATAATAGCCCTATCCAGACAACAACCAACCTCCACTATGCCAGACAGACCAACTCTCAATGAAACTGGAACTACCTTCTCTATTCACTTAGTCTCAACTAAAACCATAACAGAAATGCTTGCTACACTGAAAGCTACAACACTATCCACTGACAGTTTACCACCTCAATATCTAAAAATAGCAGCCAAAGCAATAGCATACCCAGTCTCCATACTGATAAACAGATCCATAGTTGAACAAAAAATCCCTACCTTATGTAAAATATCAAGAATCTAGAGTGATGCCAGCAAGAAATAATAGACCAAAAACCAATAAAAACCGCTGGGAGCCCCCAAGGGAGGAACGTATCCAATGAATTAAGTAGTCTTGTTGAAGCAAAATGAATTTAATAACTCCACGTAACAAAAACACTGGCACATGAACGCTTCAAAACAAACAAATGCGTTTTCATGAAAACTTCTTCAGATAATGCAAAACCAAGTAGGAACTGTTTGAACAGTTATATACCCAATTCAAATAAAAAATCTTTTCTCCTCATTGGTTCACACATTAATTGAATAATTAGTTCATCAACAAAGACATTACATTAAAAGGATATGGTTTAAAATAATACAAAGTTATACAAAACATTTTATATATACTGGATAATTCAGTCAGTGTGACAATAAATATAAATGTAAATATAAATGACTGAATGTATTTGAATATGTTTAAAAATGTATATGTTACAACAATTAAATATATATTACACATATGTATATATATATATATATATATATATATATATATATATATATATATGTATACGCTTTTGAAATGTAGTATAAAGCTTAAAAATATATATTAAATAAAATAATGTAATAGTAAAATGTCAAATACATTAAAATTGTGATTTATAATTTAGCCTGTCTTAATTTTAACACTGGTTTGATTGAAATGGTGTCATTTAATCCTGGGGGGTAGTGGCATCCAACGTGATTTGCCAAAACAGTTCTCGGTATTCTAACCGGGCTTCCCACATACCCCCCCTGGTATCTTTTTCAACTACTTCTAAAACAAAAAATAAATAAGTAGCCTGTTGACAGGTAATTTTATGACGATATAATGCATTAGTGTGATTTTGTTTGCTGATTTCATAGCAGTGTTCATAAATACGTGCTTTCAGTTTCCTTTCAGTCTTTCCGACATAAAAGGAATCACATATTTTGCATAAAGCAAGATATACTAGTCCAGTTGTATGGCAATTAGCAAAACAATGACTGTATAATATTTTATTTCTGCTAGTCAATTCTAAGTTGGATCCATTGAATACACAGCAACACTGGGAACAATACCCACATTTAAAAGTGCCTACCCTTGTCCGGCCTTCGTTTCTGGTTTTGTTCTCAAAAATGTTTTTAAAATTTAAATCCCTTCTATATGTAAAAGTTAATGGTGTATTCCGTAAGGGTTCTAAATCAGTAAATTCAAGAAATGTGGTCCATTCCCTGCCTATCACAAACTTAATAAGATTTGAATCTCCATTATAGTCCAGTACATAGGTATCTTGTCTGTTATTAATATTACTTGCTTGGGTATCAGTAGTGGTAAAGTCAGGCTGTCCCAAAATAGGAAAAAATCTATCTAATCTACCTTTTTGGACTTCCTGTTTCAATTCCTTTAATAATGGTGAGGGGTAACCTATGTTGGCAAACATCTTACAGACATTTTCACTTTCTACTAAAAAATCCTTGTCTTCCGAAGTCATCCGACTAATTCTCACAAGTTGCCCTTTTACCAGATTTTTCTTTTGGAAAAAAGGATGCCCACTGTGGAAATGCAGATAAGAGTTGGAGAATGTCAGTTTTCTATATACTCTTGATGAAAATCTATCATTGAGTTTGGAAATGTTGACATCTAAGTAATTAAATGTTTCATGATTCACTTCATAGGTGAAATCCAAAAAATTGGTAGTGTTTTTGATATATGACAAAAACTCCAAATATTTCTCTTCCCCTGCTGTCCAAAATATACAGATGTCATCTAAAAATCGCTTGTATAAGATCCAACAATCTTGATATCTGCTATTCAAAATAAAAGTATGCTCCCACCAGGACATAACAATGTTGGCATAAGTTGGGGCACAATGGGCCCCCATTGCCACACCACGAAGTTGTTTGTAAAATTCTCCCTGGTAATACATAAAATTGTTGTTCAAAATGGTTTCCGTTAAGGCAAGAATGGTAATAAAATCATTGTGTGTGAGTGAGCCAAAGGTGACCATGTATTCCTCCAACCATAGTAAGCCTATGTCATGTGGTATACTTCCAAATAGATCGATAACATCAAGTGTGATAAACAATAAGTTGTCTCTGTACAATTCTGGTTTTAAAATTCTCAAAAAATCCCAAGAGTCCTTCAGTGTTGAGACACCCAAACCTGAAAGCTCTTTTAATTTATGGTCCACAAATTTGGCTAATGGGGAGGTAATAGCTCCTTCTGAGGCCACAACTAATCTGAATTTTAAACATATTCAAATACATTCAGTCATTTATATTTACATTTATATTTATTGTCACACTGACTGAATTATCCAGTATATATAAAATGTTTTGTATAACTTTGTATTATTTTAAACCATATCCTTTTAATGTAATGTCTTTGTTGATGAACTAATTATTCAATTAATGTGTGAACCAATGAGGAGAAAAGATTTTTTATTTGAATTGGGTATATATCTGTTCAAACAGTTCCTACTTGGTTTTGCATTATCTGAAGAAGTTTTCACGAAAACGCATTTGTTTGTTTTGAAGCGTTCATGTGCCAGTGTTTTTGTTACGTGGAGTTATTAAATTCATTTTGCTTCAACAAGACTACTTCATTCATTGGATACATTCCTCCCTTGGGGGCTCCCAGCAATTTTTATTGGTTTATGTAAAATATCCCATATAATTCCTCTCCACAAAGGCAGTGGTAGTACTGACCTAACCAACTGCCGACATATTGCTATTTTATGCCCACTATCCAAAATATTAGAGAGAACTGTCCACACACAACTCATGCACTACCTTCAAACAAACAGCCTATTCACTCTGTCTCAACATGGTTTTCATCCAAATCATAGTACAACCACTGCCCTACTAACTTTCACCAACATAATAAATCGACACAGAAATAATCACAAATACGTATCCTCTATTTTCTTAGATCTATCAAAAGCGTTCAACATGGTGTCCCACAGTAAACTTCTTTCCACCCTTTCTTCACTAAACGTTTCCCAGTCCTCACTTGCCTGGTTACAAGACTACTTGACTGGATGTCAGCAAGCAGTACTATGGCAAGGAGAACTCTCACCCCTATTACCTAGCACCATAGATGTCCCCCAGAGCTCTATACTAGGTCCTCTCCTATTCTACAAATAACCTCCATGCATCAGTCCCACAAGCATCCTTAATTCAGTATGCAGATGATTCCACAGTGATCTGTGCTGCCCCCACCATTTCAGAACTACAGGTACTCACCCAAAACTAATTTCTTGCAAGTGAAAAGTGGCTAACCAACTCCCAATTGATCCTGAATCCCAACAAAACAAAATTTATGCTATTTCATCCCACCAAAGCCACAGCAACCCCCTCCACATTCACTACTGAATCTGCTAACGACTATAATCTCACCCACTGCCCATACAAAAGTGCTAGGAGTAGAAATTGACAATAACATGAGATTTGATTTCCACATAGATCAAACCACTAAAAAAGTCAATAAAAAAACTAGGTACACTGTATAGGAATAAACTATACTTTATAAACCATACCAAAGTCACCATAGCACAAACGCACACAATCTCTACCCTCATGTATGCATCACCAATTCTCACCAACCTTAGGAAATATGAACTCACAAAACTCGTAACATGCTACAACAAAATTGCAAAATTCGCAGCCAATTCAAACTCCAAATTACATCAATGAACATCACTCAGACAGCTAAATTGGCTAGAGTTTCCTCAACTATTACATTATAACCAACTAGCTATGGCCCATAAACTATTCTATGACAAAGAAAAGACCCCTGTCCTGCAAAATTTACTACAACCATACTCCTGCACCAGAACATTACATTCAAATAATAAATCCCTAATAAAAGTCTCCACTGCTAATAATCAGGCCAGGGAATCTCTTTTCTCCAACTGTATAGCTAAAGTCTGGAATACTGTACCTTCTAATATAATATCTACCTCAAATCCACTGCAATTTAAAACTTTACTAAAAACCCACCTAACCAACAACTGGATATGTCCATGTAGGGCTCCTGATTAATCCAGTATGTTTTCCTAAGCTGAATTTAGATGCGAGTCTCTCTTAATAGTTATACACAAACTGTATGACACAAATGATACCTTGTTTTACAACTGAGTAGTATAATTCTAATTACACTAAGTGTCCTATTTGTCCTATATTCTAGATTTCTAGTTATGTCTCACTCTTAAGATTATATTATATTGTACATTTGGCTGTATTGATCTACTGTACTTGTTATATGTATTATTTTTTAAGTGGAGCTTTTCTCCCCGGGCCTCTGCTGAAAAAGGACTTGCATCCAGTAGGACTTTCCTGGTTAACAAATGTTAAATAATAAATAAAATAAAAAATAAATAGTTTTGCATGGAATTCAACATAGGAGGATGAGTATTTAATATGAGGTTGTTTCCCAGAGTTTGGTACCTATTCAAGAAAAGCAGTAGTCTGTGCATTTGGGTTTTGTATAACTACTTTGAAAGGCTTACACTTAAGCTGAAAAGGTATTTGTTTACCAAGGTAGTGCACTGATCTCAGTGAACCATTTGCAGGCACAGCCCAGGTGAATAGATCACATCAGAAATGATCAAAACATATTTATAGATACAAGAATATGCCAGCAAATACATATTTACAGATACAAGAATATGCTACAACACTTAGTTCAAGAAAACAGTTTACAAGTGTCAAAAATGGATAAAAAATGGACTTATGGTTAGCAGAGCTTTTTGGATAAGATGTAGCCATAATGGCTGAGATGACTTGTATTACAGGGAGAACAGCATATCATTACATAGAGAGGTATGAAGACATTAGAAAAGGTCAGTGTGAATAGTTGCAGGAAAGAATACCATGGGGGAATGACAGAGAAATGTTGAGAGAGGCATGCAGAAGGAAGAGGTGTAAAACGGAGAGGAATTTTGAGAGATGTGAAGAAAATTAGGAGGGAGAATGAGAGGCAGCAAGTGAGAGGATGACATGATGAGATAAGGAGGAATGGAACAGGGATTAGATGTTATTATATTATTATTATTATTATTATTATTATTATTATTATTATTATTATTACTGCTTTATTTGTTAACCCAATCAGTGGGAGGTCGAAGACCCTTTTCAGCCACAACCTGGGCCCTAGGAAGCTAACTAAAACATTAAAGCTGGCACAGAAAAAATACACTTCAGTGATGCATGGGGCACTATTACAGTTGCACCAATTTACAGTGAAATCAGGATATTTACAAAAGTGTGGAATCAACGATGTAGTGCAAAGTTTACAAATTTACATATGCTGTAGATAAACATTTAAGATAAGAATGACAGTAACAGACAAGACAATTTACAAGCTGCACTACTGTAGG